>NC_136792.1:23701083-23876083 GCF_951216825.1 Electrona antarctica
CGCGGAGGGTAAGGCTGTGTCGTGTTAGTGTGTTGTTGCAGTGTGTGTTGCAGCGTGTTGCAGCGTGTCAGTGACGTAGTAGCTGGTGACTTTATTTTCCTGGCTTGGGCACTTGGGCACACGTTTTCAAATGTATAATAGATACACTTCTATATAGCCAAAAACAGGAAATCATAGAGGCAAAAATGGAAAGAACATAGGATGAGGGGTAAAAGGGGGTGGGTGGGGGGGATTCAGATTTTACGGGGGCCAGTTTCAAATTGCAGCCATCTGTTGAGAGCGGGATTCTCATGTCTTAATGACTGTTGGTAGGGCGTTCCACATTTTGGTGGCATAGGAGCGAAATGAATGTAGTCATTTAGGTCAAAAGTCAGAACACGAAAGTTGTTCACCATGAGGAGACGCATATGTGTATTGCGGACGGTCCTGAAATGACTGCATGGTTAAGCCAGAACTGCAATAAGTGACCGAAGAAGAAGGAGAAGAAAAACAAAACATACAAATACAATAAGGGACCATAGGCCCTTTTGGGCTTGGCCCCTTAATAAAATAAAAATAACTGGAACAGGAGGTTGAGAACTCATATCCAAGTTAGCTTCAGAACAGCTTTCTTGTTGGACCCCAGACAGATCAGCTGATGATGGGCATCCTAATAAACTCAAGTCAACTCAACTGTGCTGTTGGTTTTCTGTGTGCTTTGTGCCTCATGGGAGTGAAATGTACTGTTTAGGCTGCCAAGGAAAACACTCACAAACAAACAGACACACACACACACAAACACAGATAGACTGGAGTGGGCTTGGTGAAATCAACAGAGTCATATATTCAACACGCGCATCGCACACTACACGCACGCACGCACGCACGCACGACGCACGCACACACACACACACACACACACACACACACACACACACACACACACACACACACACTCTGCAGGCCGTGATTTGTGTGTGTGTGTGTGTGTGTGTGTGTGTGTGTGTGTGTGTGTGTGTGTGTGTGTGTGTGTGTGTGTCACCCAGACAAAGGCAAATAGTATTATCGCAGTTAACTATGCAATCGCACATTTCCCGTCAGTGTGTTGGTCGGGCATTTCCCGTCAGTGTGTTGGTCGGGCACCATATATGGTGCCCAGGTCTCGGGACATTATGTGACATCAGCAGGTATGGAGATGTGGAGACACTGATGTCATAGTAAATGCGACCTGCTGTCGCAGTTAAGCCCATATATGGAGATCCCTGATGCCATCAATATTGGCCAGCAACACTACATCTGACCTCAAACCTCAAACTCTTAGATCTCCATATGGATATATGTCAGAACCTTTTCTGACATTCCATATGTTGATCCTTCCCCATCCATCCTTCCTCTTCGATGTCTATTTTTTTACTTCTACCTGTCCATTCAAATTTCAAACTCTAGACGGGCCTGCCCCAAAGTTATTAGTGCAGCCGCGGCCGGCAGCCGGCGAAAACTAGAGTTCTCAACAGGCCCAAAAATTACGGCCCGGCCATACCTGGGCCCTCATCAAACCCTGTACTGTGTACACTCAAGAGAATGTCCCCGATACCACCCTTAGATCTCCATATACTGCATGGAGCTGACCTGTTCTGACATTCCATATGTTGATCTGACCTCATCAAACCCTGTACACTTAAGATATGCTCCTTATATGGCCAGTACAGAATTCATTCCAAATGTTGATCTGACCCCCCATGCCAAATGCGTGCACGAGAAGCGACCGTCGCATCTCGCCCTAAGGGCGTCTTATTGGTAATTAATAAATCATCAAATAATTTCAATTCTGAGCTTGTAGATCGGCTATTTTCAAATGGCCCAAATGAAGTGGTTAATGCATGTTTGTAAAAATAATCCAAATCAAATCAAAACTAAAGTTTTCAAATAAGCTTGCTTCACACTCATTTCACAAACTACTTCCATCTGGGACCACTGTAGCCCAATCACTGAAGAAGGCGGGGACTTAAGTAAATGTAATTAATTACGTGCACCACTGCAGTTGAGTGTTGACGTGATAAAAAGGACAAAATAAACATATTGGAACTGGGGACCCCCAAAATAATCATATTTGAACTGGGGACCCCCGAAAATAATCATATTTGAACTGGGGACCCCCGAAAATAATCATATTTGAAATGGGGGACCACCCAAAATAAAATAATCATTATTTGAGTTGGGGACCCCCCCCCCCCCAAAAAAAACAGAGCGGACAAAAGAAATACAAGGTTTCGGCTGACGAAGGCCCATGAGGCCTGCACCCGTAGCAATTTGTGGATGTGCGTGCGCCTGATTTGACCGAAAATAACACTAACCCTCCCCCGAAAGCAATATTATAGCTACTGTGCTGCAGGCTTCCTATTGTTGCGTCGTTGTTGTTGTCACACGTCTAACCATTAGACGTGCGATAACGACGGAACAATAGACTCTAACGACCCTCGGCCATTGAAATGTTAATGCAAAAGACATGCATCCAGAAGACGCTACATTTCGCGCATATGCACGTAGACAGCAGACACATACAGTCCTACATGTCCCGACCCAAACACTGAGGAGGTAAAGTAAACGTGACGTTGTTGTGATTAAACATAATGTGCCACGAAAAATAGCTGTCCAACTGGCCAAGTGTCCATACATGATCGCCTCGTTCGGCCTACACAATATATCTCCCTCCCTCCACAGAAGCGCAGTGATGCCTGATTTATTCTTCGTCGTACACGTGTTCCATGCTGAAAATGGCTGATTTACAAGCTCACAACGCGTTGCGGACGCAACGCGTTGTGAGCTTGTCGATCAGCTATTTTCAGCACGTGGAAATATGCAGGCTGTGAGAACTGAGACCCTTCACAATAAAAGCATGCAGCTTTCACAAGTTGGCCCATAATAAAAACAAGGAAAAGGATTAAGAATTAGGTGGCATTTCACATTGCATATGAGCTATTTTTTCTCCAAAATGTATTTTTTTTAAAGGAATTATTTTTTTATTATTAAATCTCCCAAAGTTTTTTTATTCAATAAAGTCAAATATTGCACGGCACTGTACTTTTGAGTCACTACATTTCTAGGAAGGGAGAACGTGTGTTTGTCTGTGTGTGTTGGGGGGGGGGGGGGGGGGGGGGTAATTTCATCAGGCAAATATGGTGTGGGTGGCCATTGACCAATCAAAATGATGCCAGCTATTAAGACACCCTCATGTGGAGCAGAAAAAAAGACACACTCTTCAAGAAGACCCCAATCCAAGCTCCACTGACACAAGAGACCACCTCAGGCTGACATACATGATGCTGCTGCTTCCTCAACTCCTATGCTTGCTGGGCCAGGCACTAGGTAACAGTACGGCGCCCACACCCGGCCATGCACTACCAACGAACTCCGGGGAGCACTTCCAGGGGGACCCGCGCTCCGTGGGTCCCCGAGTACTACCAACGAACTCCGGGGAGCACTTCCAGGGGGACCCGCGCTCCGTGGGTCCCCGAGTACTACCAACGAACTCCGGGGAGCACTTCCAGGGGGACCCGCGCACCTTTAATGTTACAGAGTCACAGAACGGTAAGGGTCCATTCGGTTCCTAACTAAATAAATCATTTATCTGGTTCCAAATGGTTACATTTTATGGCTAACCTTATGTATATACTGTATGTGCCTGTTGCATTGTTCAAGCAGTATTCCATGCTAGAAGGCTTTCTTACCTTTCTTTGTAGTTGTTACGTCCCCACCAAAGAGGTTCAGGTGTTATTTTGTGCAAAAGCGCATTATTGGCTACGGTATTTCCCCTACCATAAGCCCTCAATGAATTTAATTGAATTGCATTGAATTGAATGGGGCATTGCTCAAAAATCTTTTTTAATGTAAATAGTATCCCAAGCGGCACACTTTACTACTGATTCCGATGGAAATAAGTGAATTAGTACAAAAACCCAACCCCCATTGAGGGCTTATATTAGGGGAAATAGCCAATAATGCACTTTTGCACAAAATAACAACTGGACCTCTTTGGTGGGGACGTAACAACTACAAATAAAGGTAAGAAAGCCTTCTAGCATGGAATTCTCTTTTAAGCAATTTGTAGTAGATATCTGTGATTTTTCTTTTCATGTTTTCTTTGCTCTCCCTCTCTCTGACCCCCTCTTCTTTTTTCACAAGCACGCACGCACACATACAAAGTGTGCGTGACAATAAAACAGATTGTTATTCCATAAAGAACTATCACCTAGAACCATTTATTTGAGCTATTATTATTATTATTATTATTATTATTATTATTATTATTATTATTATTATTATTCAGTGAATGGTTCTTCATGTATTATGGTTCTAGGGAATCTTTTTGGGTCCTCAAAAAGGAACCATTGAGGCACTTTAAAGGCGGTAGTTCACACCCCAAAATGTACTTTTTTCTATCAATTATTCGACCCCTGAAGCCTTGAATTTATGGAGATTAAAATGTGTTAATTTGGTCACATTCCTAATCCAATATAAAAATAAATGTATAAATGAATCCAGTGAGGACTGTGCTGTCCTGCTTATATAAGTTATTGGTTTACATCTAGTATTGCTCTGGTTAAGATTGGCCTCCTATTTACTCCAATTAATAATTGGAACATGTATGCGGCAAAAAGAAAAGAAGGCTTCATGGGGTGAGTAATGGATACAAAAAAACATAAACTTACTCCTATAATCACTTAACCCCTAGCATCCCAATTTTGGGCAAATTTGCTGGAAATAGCAGATCTACAAACTCGTAATGCATCTGCCCCAGGAGAATGGTGTAGAGGGAGAAAATGGAGGGGTAGTATAGAGAGAGGTATAGAGTCCTGGGAGACACTGGTATATACATAGGGTATATAGGGTTTTTATGGGTGCTTTATAGAACCATTAAAATAAACAATCCTTTCAGACCAAAGGTTCTTCCTGGAATAAAGGTTATTTTATGGCATCACGCTGAAGAATACATTTTGGTTCCATTTGCTACCTTTTCTGTCTAGGCACGCTGACCTTCATCTCGGCTGGAAGGTCGGCTGGAAATCGGCTGGATTTACCCTGTCCACTGTTCTGGAGAGTCTTCAATGGTCACTGCTACAAGTACATCTCTTCACCTATGATCTGGGCCGGAGCGGAGCGGAACTGTGTGTCTGAAGATGCTAATCTGGTGTCCATCCACAGCGCTGATGAGCAAAACTTCGTCACAACCCTCATCAAGAGCACTGACCCAGACGAGAGAGCCACATGGATTGGACTGAGTGACCGTCACATGGAGGGATGGTGGATGTGGTCCGATGGCTCCAAAGTGAACTTCAGATGGTGGGCTGACGGGCACCCAAACGGGCAACGCAAATATAACTGTGTGTGTACAAACTGTCAGGTTGCACACAACAAGGTTATAAGTTCTGGAAATAAATGGGCTGACGTGCATTGTTCTAGTAACAGTCTTCCTTCTGTCTGCAAAATGAGGGGATAGTCTCATTCAACCTGCTGACTTGTACTAATGGTCTCCATAATAAAAGTACATTAAAGATATGCTTGTGATTACTGGTTCATTCCATTTCAGTGTGTCTCCATTGTAAAGAACATTTCATAGACATTCATATAATAAACTCTATTAGTAGCTGTTTACAAATAAATTGGATATTAAATACTATTTATTGGTATCACAATAAAAAATATAGCTGCAAGCAGCGATAACACGGGCCAAGCAATAGAAAAACATTATATGCAATACGCACAATAAGCCATAGACACATATAGAACACGTTGAACAAGTTGAGAGGAAGAAGACCACCCTGGAGAATATTTTCAATTCAATCTTTATTGCAGACTCACGGTCCAGAGGAACAAAGGACAGTAATAATAAAACAAATTAAAAATAGAAACAAATAAAATATACATATATACATACACAGTACATAAGCTCACAGCCTGTAGAGGCAGTTACGCCAATGTCTCCAAATCATGGAAGAGAACCTATTAGAGCTCTTCACAGGGTTGGTTAACAACCTGATGACACAGTTGTCAGACTCCTCTAGTAGACACATGAATTTGTACATTAAGTTTCTCAGAAGGGCTTGACAGGTAGGCACCCCCAAGTTCACAAACAGCTGACTGGCACTGTGCCATCTTGTAGTTGGTACCCTCATTAGTAAACGTAATGCATCATTATATGCAACCTTAAATTTATGCATGCTACTCACCTTGTAGTTACTCCACAGGTGAGCAGTATACAACGGTGTACAGAAAGCTTTAAACAGTGATACCTTGACATCTGAAGAGCAATTATGAAATTTCCTCATTAAAATGTTTGCCTGGCATACAGTTTGCACCTTTGTCTATGAATGTCTTTATCATCTGTGAGGTCATCAGAGATATAGTGCCCAAGGTACTTAATCTCACTGCAGACAAGGAGAATGTTATCACTGAGAATAAAGTTAGGAAAAAATGCCTTTTTATCCTCTTTACTTCGCACAATCAATAGACTTTCAACAACACAAAACAGCCTTTGAGCACAACACGAAACAGTGAGTAGCGGAGTAGTTTTGTTTACTTTTACTAAAGTCGGGAGCCCATGTACGGTGTGCAGCAGAGGAGCGCCTGGCAGGGCGTTTGAGAGAACTCACTAATACTCTGGACCAGGGCTAGGAGGGTGTCACTCGTCCCATCTAAAAATGCTTTTTGTTAAAAGGTTAAAGCTCTATATTCTGTTGCTATTTGCTATTATTGTTGCTATAAATAGAGTGTATAAAAAAGCCTATGGCTTGTTTGATTTGGGGTCCTTCATACTCAATTCATCATAAATGTCTACTTCTAAGATCTGAGTACTTGTTCCACCACTGAGCAACTATAATGTCAACACGTGGGACAAATGTCTTTTAGAGAGGCCTCAAAACCTTGGTTAAAACATTAGCCAGTATTCAGTGACAGCTAAATAATCCTGACATGCTGGATTCCAGCTAGTAGCAAAACATCAAAGTCCCCAGGCAGAACGTGTGGCATTCACAATGTACAAAGACAGTGGATGAGGTGATTGTTTAGCAATGTTCTGCACAATCCCACCAAAACCCAGTCAGCCAGACTGGGAGTGGAAAAGCTCTCTGTTGTCGAAGCTCATTCATTCCTGCAGCTACTACACCATTCAGTTTGGTTACTACTGCAGTTCATTACTACAGCTAGACCATGCAGTTTGGTTACTACTGCAATGCACACGCATCTGAGAGCAGTGCTTTTCCAACAAAATGTGACTGAAGCCATTATGGAGGGAACGAGAGAGATAGGGAGAGGAAGGAAGCATCTTTGAGATAAAATCTTCCAGTTGTTCCAGGAGGCAATACTAAGTAATACCTGATAACAAACTATCTTCACACCTGGGAAAAACTGAATCCATTCTCTTTGGCTCTAATAGTAATCTCAGCAAGGCAAATGGCTTCTTGGTTAGAGTGGGTGACAATGTTATCACACGTAAAGATGAAATTACCTACCTAGGTTCCATCCTGGAGGCTAATCTTTCCGGTGATAAAATGGCCACCAACGTAATCAAAAAGGTCAACCATAGAACAAGATTCCTTTACAGGATCTCCTCACTGGTCAACAAAAACACCTTGAAGACCTTAACAGGAGCCCTTGTACAGGGTTTCTTTGACTATGCATGCACCTCCTGGTACCACAGCACCTCAAAGGCCCTTAAAACCAGGCTCCAGACTTCCCAAAACAAACTGGTCAGGCTCCTACTTGACCTAGCCCCCCGAACCCACCTCACCCCTGCCCACTTCGACAGGCTGGAATGGCTTAGGGTCGACGACAGAGTACAGCATCTTGCAATGGGTCTGGTCCACAAGATTCGATACACCACCAAGATACCCATGTACCTGTCTAGATACTTCCTTAATGTTAACGAAGTCCACACCCACAACACCAGAGGGAGTGCAACGAACCATGTACAACCCAGATTCGGCAAAAACAAGGGACTAAATTATTTTCGCTCCTATGCCACCAAAATGTGGAACGCCCTACCAACTGTCATTAAGACATGCAAATCCCTTGACTCCTTCAAAACCGCTCTCAAAGGGCACCTACGGACGGCTGCAATTCGAAACTGGCCCCTGTAAAATCGAAATCCTCCAAACACAAATGCAAGGACAACACAAGAGACGGTCGCGGCCACACAGCCAACTCAAGGTATGGCCACTGAGCCGACTTGGGGACCCAACGCAAGGACAACACAAGAGACGGTCACGGCCACACAGCCAACTCAAGGTACGGCCACGGAGCCGACTTGGGGACCCAACACAAGGACGACACAAGAGACGGTCACGGCCACACAGCCAACTCAAGGTACGGCCACGGAGCCGACTTGGGGACCCAACGCAGCTCCTCCCAGGAAAACAAACAAATTAAGGGAGCTGAACGTGAATCCCCCCCACCGCCCACCCCTTTTTTCCCTCACTGTATATGTTTCTTTTCCCTTTTTACCTCCTTTATGATGAATTCCTGTTCTGTCTATAGAAGTGTCTATTTGTACGTCTCTAAATGTTTTGATGATTTGAACATGGTGGACCCTATTGGAAACAAGTGTAATGCTTAATTGGGTCGTCCACTCACAGTTAACAGCCTTTGTATTGAGTTTGTGCTTGAAATGTACTGTAATTCTGCAAACTGTTAATAAATTCTTCAATCAATCAATCAATCAAATACCGTACTCGCAAATAATATAAAAAATCACACCCGTGTGAACTGAGTGGTGTAAGGTTTTATATAGCATGATCAGCTGTGGTCTGACGTAATGTCTGACGTTAAAGATCTTTGGCTAGGTAGACTCGTCTTCTGATGTGATGATTTGTGACCATGAAGTTGATTCAGCTGGAGTTTTTGTCCGATGTGAGGTATTATATAAGGTAAGGTATTATATAGCCTGATCAGCTCTGATCTGACGTAATGAAATCACACCTGGATGTGATTTCACAACTGGCTTTTTTTGTGCAGAGAAAATGACCACGGTTGCTACGGTCATCCAGTTCACCCGGGTGTGATTTAATTACGTCAGAAATTATTTTGAACATAGCAACCATGCTCATTTTTTTCTGCACACAAAAGCCAGTTGTAGGAGTGGTTTACACCACTCAAAAATAACAGCTCTCCAATCTCACATAATGTTTTGGGGGGCAGTCATTTTAAAAAAAATGTTATATGGTACCTCCTCAGTTGTTATAATGTTATAATGGAAAGGTAAGGTTGTTTCAGGAAAGTCAAGAGGTTCGGAAGGTTCTGGGTTAAACCCTCATAGTGGACGCAGTGTTTGGGATGTTTGTTAATGTGTGTACCTGTGTGCTGTGCTTCTGGCTGCTGTGGGTGGTCAGATCCAGGGTGCTGTGCAGGGCGGTCAGGCTCTCCCTCAGCTCCATGTTCTCCTGACTCACAGTCTGTAGCCTCTCCTCCAACACCTGCTCCTTCTGGGTGAGACGCACCACCTGCACACACAAGCACGCACACACACGCATGCACGTCGCACGCACACGCACGCAACATACGTTTTTTCAGAAAACTGTAAGGATTAGGACGTTTTTAGAGTCGGTCTCAGGTCATAATGGGTTAACTCCCTGACCCACAGGGGGCTTTCAGCACTCCACATTTAGGGCTTTAATTTTAAAGATATTTTTTAGGCTTTTTTTCCTTTATTGATAGACATATAGTAGACGGGATACGGGGAGAGTGATGAGGGGAAGACACACAGTAAAGTTTGTCTGGATCGGGACTCTAACCCGTGACACACTGTCATGCTGGATTACCAGCCAAGGTGCCTGGACCGCTAAGCCGGCCCAGCCCCATTAGGGCTTTATTTAAAATAAAAAGAGTTTTCCTATATAAAATGCCGTTGTCATGACTCCATGGGAACCGGAACCCCAGTAGCAGTGGTGGACACTGCGTATGCCGGTGGTTCGAATACACTGCGGTGCATCTGGTTAGAAGAATTAATTGGTATATAACGACTAAATTGGTATAACGGCTCAAAACATTTACTTACCGTAAGTACAGTGTACAGTACTCAGTTTTGTGTCATTCATTCACAAATGTCAATCATTTGTATACTGTAGGTGTGTGGCCAAAAGGGGGGCTTTCAGAACTCCACATGTGGTGCTTTTTCTGAATAAAACGAGGAACCCCAGTAGCAGGGACACTTCGTAGGCTGGGGGTTCGAATCCACCGCGGTGCATCCGGCTTTGTCCAGTGTCTATATAAACATAATTGGCCCGTGTTTGGAAGAGTGAAGCTGGGCGTCCCAGTGGGGGCTCCTCACTGGCAGGTGAACCACAAGGGGAGGAAACTATAATTTCCCCATTTCTTTTGTACAAAATAGTGTTTGTATTTGTTGATGACATGTATTATTATGTTCATTTTGTATGCTGATGAATTGAATACATAGGACCACAATGTAAAAGTTCCCAGGCCCTTTTGTGTTATCCTCTTGGCCTTACTGTACATGTACCACGTGCTGTTTACATTGGACTAATAAAGTATATCAATCAATAAGAAAACAGCAGTGACAACTGACAACACACAGAAATGTGTGTGGGGAGGAATACATTGGCAATAACAACTCAAATGTAGCTCTAAATTCAATAAGTGTAAATTCAATAAGTGTAAATTCAATAAGGAAGATCTCTGTTGTCAGTTTGAGAGATGAGCACTTCAGCCAATCAAGTGATTGGACTCCGCCTTTCAATATCACTGCCTCTGACACTTTCTCTTTTCAGCATGCAGCAAGCAAACTTCACCATGTCTCACAGCCTCTAGAGTCTAGACCAATCCATGTTCTCCCTATTGAAAGCTAATCTTATACATTCAATGTTAATGGAGTCTAATCGCCAAAATGTTGTATCTTTTCATTCAAATAAAACTTTGTTTGCAACTCCACACCCACAAAAGCGCACAATTTTGTGCGCCAGTTCCGGTGACCAAGTCATAGACCGTGACATATGCAGAGTATGCAGAAGTGCCGTTCACGCCTGTGCTTTCTGGCCGTGATATGTCATTAACGTTACCTCTGCGTCTTCAACCCAGCTGGGTAGGTGTGCTGCCACTCCGTGTTGAAAGTGAAAGTGTCAGCGGCCCTTTCCTCCATAACAACGCGTCACCCCGCACACTGCGGGGCTTTCCCCACAACTGTGGTGAAAACGGTTTCCCTTTCTGTGATGCGATGGCCAGATAATCTACACGGACAGCGGACACACAACATTCACGGAGAACAACAAAAACACTACCTGCCCAGGATGGAAAAAAACACGGCAGCGTACACATGCTATTCACAGAGAAACAACACGGAACAACAACACAACCTGACGGAAAACCCACAGTCAGTGGGCAATGTGTGTGTGTGTCTCACTCAGATCGCACTGCGACACAAACACGTGGCGTTAAGACGCAAAGACACGCCTGCGGCAGGTTCTAGTTGAATTACAGACGCGTGAAACATTTTCAGTACCTGCTCCCTCATGGCACTGATGAGCTCCTCATCCTGGGGTCTGCTGTGGTTGCCTCTCTGTCGCAGCTCCTCTTTAAGGGTCTGCAATTCAGCAGACATGGCCCTTTGAACCTCCATAGCCTGCCGAGGTAGCAGCGCACACACACACACACACACACACACACACACACACACACACACACACACACACACACACACACACACACACACACACACACACACACACACACACACACACACACACACACACACACACACACACACACACACACACACACACACACACACACACACACACACACACACACACACACACACACACACACACACACACACACACACACACACACGTTCATGGATTAGCACCACAGGTTGAACACATACAGCCTGAGGAAACATCTGACAGCCAAGATCTACCCACTCAGCTACAACCAGCCCATCTACCCACTCAGCTACAACCAGCCCATCTACCCACTCAGCTACAACCAGCCCATCTACCCACTCAGCTACAACCAGCAGGTCGCATTTACTATGACATCAGGGTCTCCACATCTCCATCCCTGATGATGTCACATGATGTCACGAGACCTGGGCACCATATTTGGTGCCCGACCAACACACTGATGGTGCCCGACCAACACACTGACGGGGAAAGCACGATCCCATAGTTAACTGCGACCTTCTGTTGCAATAACAAGCATGCTCTGTGTGTACCATGAGTTAATTAACATGACTCATTAGTGTTGTTAATGTAAGCGCTAGTTTTTCATCCATTTTTTTCCACAAGGTTCAGAATGTTTAGGGCAGTGGTCAGCAAAAGATACAAGCTTGTAGATCTGCTATTTTTAAGTCATATTGCTTCTGAGTGTCTCTGGCACTAGGGTTGACATGACTGGGTTAGGGTGCCTTGGTGCGAGTTCTGTACCTATATAGTGGACCATCCCATCCCGGTTCCCCCCAGCCAGGAGGACCCTTGGTTCCCCTTACTCAGCAGTTTGGCGGTTCCCTGTCAGCTCACATCAGAGCCAGACAATACAAGATGAAAGACCCCCCCACCCCCCCTCTACAACAGACGGAGCAGAGAGGACCTCTTGGACTTGGCAGTGACATCATCATCCCGCTACGTTTGACAACAACACAGTAGCAGCAGGGGGTACAACAACGTGTGTGTGTGTGTGTGTGTGTGTGTGTGTGAGTTTGTGTGTGTGTGTGTGTGTGTGTGTGTGTGTGTGAGTGTGTGTGTGTGTGTGTGTGTGTGAGTTTGTGTGCGTGCGTGCGTGCGTGCGTGCGTGCGTGCGTGCGTGCGTGCGTGCGTGCGTGCATGTGTGCGTGCATGTGTGCGTGCATGTGTGGGAGTGTAGGGTTTTGTTTAGAGACGCCGGAGTCCCATCCAGCCCTACAGCTCTCCGCCTCCGACTTGTCAACATAAATAAACCCTCTCATCCACAACAGAGAAACAGAGGGAGGATGTTCTATTAATTTGGCACTGAAAGTGTACAAATTGACCCCTCAACGGAATTCTATAGTGTAGGGGCACTAAACCAAAGATGATATATCATCCCACCCAACACAAAATCCCGTTAATTTAACTCTTAGTCAAATTAGACATCAAAACGTTTCACATCACATCACATTTGTAATACAACAAATGGCTTAAGAGTCCGCTTTTCCTTTCGGCTGTACCCTTCAGACGTCGCCATAGTGAATCATCGATCTGCCTCCATCAGACCCTGTCCTCTGCCTCCTCTTCTCTCACACCAACTAACTTCATGTCCTCTTTCACTACATCTCCTCTTTGGTCTTCCTCTATAGGCCTCCAGTTCCAACCTCAAGTTTAATTAACACTCAGGATTTTACTGTGGAGGGGCAGCCCCCTCCCCCTCCCCCCCACACACTCACCCTTGCATGGGCTTTCCCTAAGCGGGAACGCTGTGGAACAGCTGACTCCCCAAGCTACGGGACAGTCCTCTGGGGAGCGATCAGAGAATGGGACAAAGCACGGTTGTTCCCCCAGGGGTGTTTGCTGTGTTTGGGGCGTGAGGGAAACTTCAAAGGATTCAAATGAAAGATTTATAATGTGCATGGTTCATATATCTGTCCTTTCTCTTGTGCCTGTGAGCTACATGACGCTCTTCTAAGAGGGCAAAGGTCACAAAGGGCTCGCCTCACCGGGCGTCTCCGTTTACAGGACGCTCAGCGTGAGACAGGTGTCACCATCATTTCACAAGTTTTCAAATGTATAAAATATATCTGTTGAAAATAGCAGATCAAGAAACTCACAATCTAACTCAAGTTTTAAAATAATTAAAAAAAGAATAAAAAAATATTTGCCTCTGAGATGTAGTGGAGTAGAAGTAAAAGTATTGAAAATTGTAAATACTGAAAACTATACTTAAGTACAGTACTTAGTTACGTTAAACCACTGGACTCACTGTCAATGAACATGTTGGTACGGCTAAACCATAAATTAGTCTTATTTGTCTTCACCAGGCCGAAGGCATGGGGAGAGAGTTTTGCACTCTGTCCGTGTGTGTGCGTCCGTCCGTCCGTCCGTCTGTTACCAGCTAATCTCCGGCACTGTTAACCCGGTCGATGCCAAATTTGGCACACACACTCCCTAGATGCCAACGATGAACCTCTGTCCCAAATTTTCCAGAACGGCCTGTTATAGCGCCACCAGGAGGCCGACTTTTGTAAAACACATTTTTTGATATTACTCCTCCAGATTCTGTCCAAAAATCCCGCAAATCATTACACAGTATCTCTATAGTCATGTGACCACAATAGAAACTGTTAGTAAAGTATTCAATCAATCAAAAAAGACAATCAATCAATCAATCAATCAACCGGAGGAACCGGATCCAACATTGAGAAACCGGAATCGGTTCTATCACATTTAGAACTGTTTCCGGAACCTGTTTAGTTGTCACAGGAGTAAAGGTAACCCAAACATATATATGGGTTACCTTTTGTATGGTTATAGGAGGACCAATTATATGAAGATAGGTTGAAAATGAGTGAATTTGTCCTTTAAACAGTGGCTCATTTGAAAGGCTCCTCAAAGCTTTGACTCACACATGTGACCAACTTCCAAGAAATCCTCTCTCAATGTGACAAATTAACAAAGTGATGTACCTCTGACCTTGATGCTAAACTTAAAGACCAAAACTGGATTTTTCGCTCGTATGTCAAGCTTTGAGGGTTTGTGCACACAGACATTGTGTAACACAAACATTGAATGCCATTGACAATGAATGGCCAGTTTTGAATGTTTGTGTAAACATAAACATTGTGTAAACACAGACGAAGGTAAGGACGCAAATTGTGATTGGCTGGAATGAGATGATGTATGATGAAAAGAGCGCCCCTCACTTCACAGTTCACACGGGTGTGATTTGTTTTTTTAACATAGTAGTGATGGAACTATACCCATTTGTTTGTATCACTGATTTTACACTCTCAGAGTTAAATTACTCAATATTCTTTTTACTTTAATGTCTGTAACGCCGAGTTACATTTCAGTTCATTTTTTTAACAGACTTGTTGAATATTCAGTGAAAATAGCCGATTTACAAGCTCACAATGCAACTTACGCATTGTGAGCTTGTACATCTGTCTGTGTTGAGTGGGGGGGGGGGGGAATCCACAGACCTGGTATAGAACCCTGTGGGACCACAGTCAACTTAGTATATAGGGTTTTAGTGGTAAAAGCCTGGTACAGAATCATAATAAACTCATATGTCCAAAACTGTTACTTTTCAAATTCAAAAGTAGAAAAAGTAGCAGATGGATTTTCTACTTTTCTGTGTGTAATGCTGTAGTATGATCAAGTAGGGCGACGGGCGTTAATATGCACAAAAAAAACACAAAAAGTTAGAATTTGGAAATAAGAGGTTTCTGCCCGACACCAACGATACGAGATAAAGAGCACAGCTCTAGCTCATGAAGACAATCTAACGTATACAAATCCACACACCACACACACACACTCACCGTGCCAGGCAGTGGAGCACACCACACTACAGCACGCTACCAGGAGTAGCGCTACTATTCACGAGGAAGCCAGAGAGAGAGGCTGCCTGCCCTGCTGTTCACACCGGCGTTCCTCTGCTGCTATTCAGCCATTCCATGTACAGGGCCAGAGGCCAGGGCCGTCCACCAGAGAGAAGCCAGACAAACAAACCAATGTTTCCGCTGCTCCCTTCGTCAAAGAGGCAATTTGCTACCCCTTTGATCTAAATTGACATTTTCCTGCACCTCTGACAAGACTGTAACCGTGTGTACTGTATTGTAACTACAGTAGCTGTGCACTGCTCAGTACTATTTTAGTCTGGCCTCAGGGTTGGAATAACATTCACATTTCCTCAATTCTGAGGAGGACCTTGAGAGTCAAAAGGAGGCGTGTATATCTTTTTGGCTTCATTTTTTATATCTGCAAGGCGTGGGTTATCTATTCATTTCATTCCACTTATAACAACAACACAGGGCACTGAAGCTACTGGAGGTCGCGCACGTTGTTATATAACATCGTGACTACAGTATAATCATTAGCAGAACAATGTGCTCCTCTAGCCAGCTACCGACATGCTTCAAATCGTCTCCACCGGTTTAAAGCTAAAGGGGCTGCTCTGGCAGAGTTTAGTTTCCACAGCCACCAAGCAGCCGCATGGCCACCTGCATTTTATTTGTTTGTTTTGCTGTGTTTTTGCATCCTCCACATCACAATGCATACATGCATACACAACACTACACTACATTACTGATTACCTTTGTACATTTTATAACTAGTACATCTATATGGTCAAGTTAAATTCGCACTATGGTACTTTTTTATATTAATAAAATGTAATCTTTGAGTATGTTAATTAATATACAATATAACATACAATTGGGGTGGTTGCATTTTGTCTTCCTGCTCTTCTATTGAGACATTTAGATCGTGTCAAAGGTCATGTATCAGACCTAGACACAGGATCTAACACAGATTTTCACCTGACGGTCAAGATTAAATGTATCCCCTGTGCAAGCAGGCAGGCTCTATTAGCTCAATTGTAAAGGTTTCAGCAGCAAATCCGGGGTAGAAGAGGAAAGTTACAGCTTTAATACAATATAACTAATACTGTCTGTATGGTTGGTAGAGTATGTCAATACAGTAGAACTAGTACTGGTAGAGTATGTTAAAAATAAATACAGTATAACTAGAACTGCACTCTGTCGAGTGCCTACTTGCTTGTTGCACACAAGTTGCACACTAGTGCGCAAGCAGAGCGCGCAAGTACTGTCGACCGCTACAAACTGTCAAATCTCAGCTTCTCTGTGAAAGAACATGATCTATATTGTAGCTATACAAAACCACAATGGAAATACTCTCACACTTTTTTGTGTTTTATACAGACATGACAGTGCATGTGCATTGTTGTCAGTCAGTCAATTAATCATTCCAAGTGAATACATCATTGCTATTCCCTCTCTCCACTGGAAGAGGGAATCAACATAGCCTACTTGAAAGTTACGGACTGTAGCTTTAACTGATAAGACATGACGATGATCAGAGATCAAAAGGTCAGGAACAACTGAGTCACAGAACACCTTGAATGGAACAGATTGAGTCATCTGCTTCTCCACTTCCTGTCACTGGAGACTCAAGCATCTCAATTCACAATCACTTTGCAACAAATGCACTTAATTTGTAAAGCAGAGCAACAAGCAATGTACATCCGAGTTACAACACAACCTTGTTCTTACAGTCCCAGTCAGAGCTTGCATTCGTCATTTCTTCTATACGCCTCTAGCTCAACCTCACACTATGTCACGGCTCGTTGTGAGCTTGTAGATTTGTATTGGCTATTTCTGACAAGAGATTTGGTGTAATGGGAGAAAAGGAGTGGGCCTACAAAGAGCCCATATGAGGGACTCTGGGCAACAAAGTATAATATACAGTATATGGTTATGGTTCCTCACTCTCTGGCAGAGTTCATGCCTTTGATTTCAAGCCACTGCTTGTCAAGTTGTAACCTTTTTTACTGAACTGATTGTGTTCTTTTTCTTGTCTTAAAATGCCTGGGAACATTGGAAATGAGAGAAATCTCACCTGTCTTTTAGAGAAGGCTAATTCAAAAGCCTGCTGGATCGGAAAGGTGTACAAAAAGTACTACATTTAGTACAAATGTGCTATATGAAATGACATTCTGTCTATGAAGTGAAAACAATGTATGCTTCCTGGAATACAGTATAGTTTCTAGTATCCAGTATTTAAACTGGAATGACATCAGAGCTCAGATTTTCAGTCCCTGAATCCCTCTTATTTATTGATGTGTGGTTTCATTTTCTCCCAGTTTAGGACCTGGTCATTTCCCCAGAGGCCGTCATCAACTCCAATGATTTATTTACGTAACAGTGCAGTGACCGGCTCCACCCCATTCTCTCTTGCACAGCCTGGTGGCGTCTTAAGAGGAATGCTTATCTACGTTCCATTGCTTCCATTTGTAAACGATGCATCACCATGGCCTTGCTCTGGGTTTTGCCCACAGCCAGGCTACAGCATGTGTTTTGGCCTCGCTCTGGAGTAGATTAGAGACTGTGACAGACTGATACCTGGGAAAGTACACAGAGTCTCAGCATGTGGATTGGATAACACCTCCCGTCTTATCAGGCTTGGCTCGGGAAGCAGTGCTGGAGCCTGAACTGGTGTTTGTTTGCACCAAGACTAGTGTTGTAGTAGAAAGCCAAATGCCAAACAAAGCTGAAAGTAATTTTATAAACCTATTTTGCAGGGGTGATTACTTCTGATATACTACAGGTAAACTATTTTGGGCATGTCATTATAGGAAACCATTCATCAACATAATCAACATAAGAAAACATTTCATAAATAGCTCAGCTATTTTGACTATTCCTATTTCTTTATTCCTATTCACTATTCCTAACTACTGTATAGGGCTTAAGTGGTTGAAGGAATACACTTGGATTATACTGAGAGAGTTATTTTGGAGTTTATAAACAGATTTGGGGAGATTTCATTTTGCTCTTGTTATTATTGGACCACTATTTTATTCAATTCATCAAGTATTCTATTAGTTTTGGGATTCGGGTTCGACTCCCGAGCCCGACACGGCCTTTACTGCATGTCTTCCCCCATCTCTCTCCCGTTTCCTGTCAGCCTACTGTCTGTCCCTTCAAAAACCAATAAAAGGCGTAAGCCGCAAAAAAATATCTTAAAAAAAAACAAACAACGGCCCTATCTTTCACAGTGCCTTATGTCTCATCCCTAATCTTCTTAGGCATTTTTGAAAACAAAACAAAATGTGAAAGTAACCTTTCTACAAGCTCACAACGTGCAGATGCAGATCAGCTATTTTCACTATTTTAAAATGTTTTTCAAAGTATCAAAAATGCCTAAGAAGATTAGGGATGAGGAATATGGTGCCACGCCTTATTAGGTCAAAATACCAACTGCTGTCCATTTCCCCTGCCTGGCATTCTTTCACACTTATTTTTCCAGATATGAGGAGGACTCACGGTGCTGATCTGCTCTCGGAGATGCTGGCTGTGTTCACTGTGCTCCTGCTGAACGCGTCTCTTGTCCCTCTGGGCATCACTCAGGGCCTGGGTGAGAAGCTCCACCTGGGAGCTCAGCTCCCTCACGTCCTGCTCCAGGTCTCCCACCTGGCTCTCCCACTGGGACTGCCGGCCCTCCAGCTTCACACGCAGTTCATGCCGGCCCTGCTCCAGCTCCTGTGGGGTTGGGGGGGGGGCAAAAAAGGATTCATAAGATTTATAAAACTAATTACACTACATTACACTTTAACACTAATTTCGAAGGGGGATCTTAAAAACAACTTAAACCACATCTTCCGTTTTTTTAACCTTTATTTAACCAGTAAAAACACATTGAGACTGCGTCTCTTTTACAAAAAGAGTTTTAGGGAGAAAGCAGATTGTGGGTTGTAGGGATTAGGTGGTAGAGCTATTTAAACATTTTCATATTTAAAATGTCCACTGCACGTTGTGAGCTTGTTGATCAGCAATTTTTTGAATGCCGTTGACAATGAATGTCCAGTTTTGAGTGTTTGTGTAAACACAAACATTGTGTAAACACAAACATTGAAGACAGAAGTAAGGAGGCAAATTGTGATTGGCCGGAATGAGATGACTGATGACTGATGATGTATAATGACAAGAGCGCCACTCACTTCACACGGGTGTGCCAGTGTGCCAAAGGCAAAGTTCCATTTTGTGTTAAATGTAATCATTTTATTTATCTTTATCTGAGACAATGGTCCATTTTCTCCACACAAAACCCAAGTAGTTTATTTATCTTCACAATTTATCATCACTGTTGACCACAATATGTCAATAAGAGAGACAGAGACATAAATCGAGCCAAATTATGCTAAGGACAGATTAGAAGAGGAAGTGCAATTATTTGACTTTTGTCCAGAGTGCCTCAGACGTTTTCACACTTGACGACATAAACATTCTAAATGTGTCCAAGTTTATTTCCTATTATAGTGTTTCTGAACATCAGTGGCTGACAAGACATAAACTTGAACCCAAGCTCTTCCCTAGCAACGCAATTCCACTGACCACTGAAAACCACACTTGTCACACTTTTCATCTTTGGCAAGTTAATTCCCACAAAATGTGGCAAGTGTGTGTGTGTGTGTGTGTGTGTGTGTGTGTGTGTGTGTGTGTGTGTGTGTGTGTGTGTGTGTGTGTGTGTGTGTGTGTGTGTGTGTGTGTGTGTGTGTGTGTGTGTGTGCGCGCATGTGTGTGCACCACTGCGGAAAGAAAGCTGTAGTTTGTTTTCCTGACTTTTCCACTATAGGTAGGTTTGACCGACGCAGGGCAAATGTACAGTACAGGCTGTACAGGCCTGCCTAACTGGAAGCACTTATGAAGAAGGCTGTAAGAAGGCAGAAAAAACGGAAATAAATCATGTACTGTGTGTGTGTGTGTGTGTGTGTGTGTGTGTGTGTGTGTGTGTGTGTGTGTGTGTGTTAGGCTGCGCAACAGTGAGACTTGGTGGTGAAAACCAACCAAACGCTATTTTCGTGCTCGGACGGACCCAACCAGGGACCCAGGGACACACATAGCTCCGCAACACTCAAAAATGTAAATACTTTTTCCACCACTGCTCTTTTGTTCACAACTCAGTGCCAATTAAACACAATCCAACTGAACCCTTAAAGCAATCCACTGGTTTATTTGTCATTATTGTGACAATACAAAACATATTGCTGTGCACTGTGCACAAGGGATCCCTATATGCAATGCACACTGAAAAAGAAGGTAGCCTATATGGCAGTAGCTCTCAAACTTTTGATTTGCCATAACTCCCATAACTCGGATCCATTTGGTTCCATACACTCTCAAAGTTACTGACCTGTGTCCATTTTGGAACCCGCTCAACGGCTCAAGCAACCCAGAGGGTGCCTGGCCCTGGACCCCACTGGTATGGCAGTATTTGTCATCATAAGCTACCGAAGCCATGATTTTAAAATAATGAGTTAGGTCAGCTCATTTGGTATCTTCTAAAGTACCGGTATTCAAATTGTTATCATAAAATGCCCAGACGATATCAATATTTGATAACTTGTAGGCTACATAGTTAAACTCTGTGGACATTAACCCAGCTGGGGAGCTACTGATAACATGAGAAGATAGCACATTACAAAGGTCTATACACTACTTAAGCTATCTGCACCTTTAGTGTAAATGACATCATACTTACATTCTTATAAGGACCCACAAACAAAAAGGAATTAACCATTTAATGATGAGCCAGCATTGTAGCCTAACGGATCGAATGTCACTTCACTTTGTAATAGCCTATAGAGGCGAGTCGGCGACACAGTGGTAAAGTAACATTATGAACTACAGTAGCCTTTCCTACATGTAGGCCTATGCCATACTTTTATCATAAAATAATTAAGACGTTTAGGCCTACATAATGCATAGCGAGCAAAAACAGGCCACAGATGGAACAATTACGCATTTGTTTTTGAGCGATCATTCGTCCATTGCATATAGGCAATCTGTCGGAATCTCGGAAACCCAACTGTACGCATTTAAAAATCCTAGAAATTGTATACATTTGTAACTCTGAGAATGTATAAATGTACCAAACGGACCCTTACGTGCAGGTGACATTTTAGATTTTATACATTTAATATCAGTCTGTTTCGTGCGTATTTTACGCGCAAATAATCAACTTTCTTTCTTACCTCCAGCTTGTCTTGGTACTGTTCATGGAGCTTGTCGCATTGTTCCTTCAGCTGGCGGTTCTCCAGGAGCAACGCGTTCCCCAGCTGCGCCGCCAGAAGCACCTCTTCCTCCTTTTGTTTGAAGGCAGCTAAAAGTTCGTCGGGGTCCCGGCGGTGATAATCCGCTATTTCCTCCGCACCGAAATCCAAGTAGAAGTCTTCCTCGAGCTCCATCTTCTTCGATTTAAAACCCCATTCGTCCAGTCGATCCATTATTATAACTTCAAACAAAACCCCCTTTGAATACTGAATACTTGTTTTAAAATATGTTTTAAAATAGTATAAAGAAAAAAAATCTTACAAGTGACCCATAATAAAACTGGAGCTGTAATAAACTATGCCACCTGTCCTGTCTTGTAACACACAGCTGAGGAGTGGAGTTAGAATGAACCTGTCTAGTCTAGCATGTGAGTGAAAGTAGGTTGGTCCTTTATTGTCACTTGCAGGTGACTCTCATGCTTGCAGGGACTGCCAGGGAGAGAGGCTGACTTTTTTTTTAAACTCCCCAGAGGGTTGCTTTGTTCCGCTGCCTGGTAACTACTGATTGACACCTGTGCACAACAATTGGGCTCCATTTAGTGTAGGCTACAGTGTATTACAATAATTACAGGCTAGAATTAAACCATTGTTGTTAAAAGTAAACTAATCTCTCTCACTAAACAATACATTTATCTCAGCATGCCCTACCTACCTAGCTGTAGCCTACTATACTATACCTGTAGTCATCTCTCCCTCTGTTCCAGCACCCATGCTCTCTCTCTCTCTCTCTGTGTACACTACAGTACCTCTCTCTCTGTCTGACCGTACCTCCCCCTCTCTGACTCCCATCCCCTCTCCCCCTCTCTTACATTGTGTCTGTCTAGTGTACCCTGCATATTCAGAGCACACAAATATGCATGTGCGTGTGTGAGCGTGTGTGTGCGTGTGCACTGTGCAGCCAGCCGTGCACGCATGCAGGTTTGAATGAGGGAGTTGTCTGACTCCTTTTGTGTAGGCTAACACAGAGGTCAGAGGTCATCGGAGGGAGCAGGGGGGCAGTGCAGTGAATAAAAGACGCAGCATCCTGACGCATGGTGGAGGTGTGGGGGGGGCATTGTTATTTGTTTCCATGGCGTCTGCCTACATATGCCAGTACACACTACACAGTACAACCATCAGCTGTTGATCTACCTCTGAGACAGGAAACATGAGTCCATATTTTCCCTCTGTCTTGATTAATTGAATACACAGGACCACATGGAAATAAGCCCTCATGGCTTTTTGTGGATTTTAGCAGGATTGTATAACTGTACATTTTGCAAACTGTTAATAGTACTATTCATTCAATCTCAGAGTTAAAGATGGGTTTCTTTATAGTTAATATGACACTGGGGATTTTACTGTTTGGAAACCAGAAGAATGTGAGCCTTTGTTGTCCATTGTTTCCACTGTCCCCATTTCGAAAGAGTGGTGGGGTGTTAAGAAACTTAAGTTACACATGTCATAAACAACATGTGAAGTTGGCCGATTGGTCAAGGCTCCAAAAAATGTACAAGTCCAGAGATGCAAAGTTTGGGGTGTTTTATTTTCTCCCAAACGAATCCTCCAACAACAATTACAGTGCAGTATAAATAGTGAAGGCCTTAAATAACAAATCAAAATAAGACTTTCCCAAAAATATCAAAAATGAAAATAATACTTGACAGCAAACTAAACTAAAGAAAACAACCTAGGAACTTAAGATACTGTTAAACAGGTGACACCCTTACAAGACAAGGGCCCTGGCAGCTCTCCCCTGGGTGCTTACAGCAATGGTTCCTCCAAGCCTAACTAACTGAATGCCCCTGCAGTCTCCCTCTTATAGGGAGTGGATCCTACCACATGGCATGCAATCAATTAACAGTCATTAACCCAGCTATACATTCTCATAGCCGCTATGACTAACCTCACCTTTAAAGGTTGTACAACATAATATAAGTTACATTTCTCACTCAACATTACATTCAACAGACTACATACTAAAATATTGCTCTTAAGTACAGACAGACAGCACACCCCTCCCTCCTCCTCTACAATACTTGGCACCCTCCAATTTAGAGAGGCATACCCGCACTGATGAGGGGAGGTGACCAATCAATAGAATAAACAGAACACCATCACACATTAAATGCATTGGGAAATACCCAGATGTAGTCAAATGGAAGCTGCTGTGTACTTAGAAGTGTATATTGTCCACAATCAGTGTATAGGGCACGGGCTGCCCCATGACACAACAGCATCAATCTACACTCCAGTTCTTAAATCCGTACACTGGCTCCCTGTACAAACAATTGATTTCAAAATACGACTCTTGGTCTAGAAAAACAATGATTTTCTGTGGCGACCCCTGAAGGGCACATCCGAAAGAAGAAGACTCTTGGTCTATAAAGCTTTGAATGCTCTGCTACTCTAGGCCAAATTTAGGCCAAAACCGTCCGTCCGTCCATCCGTCCGTGTGTCCGTCCGTCCGTCTGTGAACAGCTAATCTCCGGCACCGTTAACCCGGTCAATGCCAAATTTTACACACACACTCCCTGGATGCCAACGATGAACCTCTGCCCCAGAACGTTATAGCGCCACCAGGAGGCCGCTTTGTGCAAAACACGTTTTTGGACAGTACACCTACAGATTTTGTCCAAACATCACGCAAATTGGTACACAGTCTCTCTAGAGCCATTCAACGAAACGGGCTTTTCAGATTTCTCAGACTCCATCCTGATTGGCTAAGATTGGCTTCCAAAGTTCGCAGGAGTGCTCAGTTTCAAACAAAATGCTGCAAATCATGAACACATTGTGTGATTTCCGTGAAATTGCGCACGCACATTCCCACTAGGCCAAGGAAGAAATGCCATGTGAACATTTTCAACTCAGCCTCATGGTGGCGCTATAACTGGCCGAAAAGTGTTTTTACCTCCAACTGCACGGATTTGTGGATAACTTTGTATGCCAACTCCCTAGAGGCCAAGGAAAAACCTTTGCCTGGAATTTTTCACATCTGCTCTTTATAGTGCCACCAGGAGGCCGACATATGTAAAATACATTTTCTAATATTACTCCTTCAGATGTTATCCAAATTTCACGCAAATCGGTACACATGCTCTCCATAGTCATGTGATCAAGACGGGTTTGTTTGATTTCTCATAATCCACCTTCATTGCCTACGATTGGCTTCTAAACTTTTCAGGAGTAGCCCGCTTTGTACCCGTTTTGACAAATCGCCACAACGACTCACCGATTGCGGTGAAACTGTGCATGCATATTCCCACTAGGCTGAGGAAGAAATGCCACTTGACAGTTTTCAAATCAGCCTCATGGTGGCGCTACAACAGGCCAAGCCGTCACACACACACACACACACACACACACACACACACACACACACACACACACACACACACAGCTCCTAAACATCACACTCACATCCTCCTGGTGGAGACCTGTGCCCAGAAGGGCACTTTTTCTAGTTTTTAATTATTTTGTTATGTCCACAGGGTGTACAGTACTTGCACATCACGCTGCCTCACACTACAGAGAACACATCGCATATACAGAAAAGAGCTTAAGTGCTTTTACATACAATCTACATTTTGGCTGTTGCATCTTATGTCCCTATCAGTAAAGTAACATGAGTGACATCTGCTGGACAAAAGAAGAAAAAACAATTACTTGCCTACTGGTATTTTGTTGGGTCAGTCCAGGTGGGTTACCGAACAGGTTTACCAGGCCCACTGAACCAAAAGCTCACAGGGCCCATATGACACAGCCTACAAGTGATATCACTGTTAATAACAACTTAGTTAAACCAGACACTTTATGTGAAATAGCAAAAAATAGCCTATCTACAAGCTCACAACAGATACACTGAAGTAGTCTAAATGTTTATCCCCCCAATATTAAATTTGTGGTAACACAAACATTAAATGCCATGGACAATGAAGGGAACATTTACATCATATGTAGATGGGGATGCATGATGATGTATAATGATAAGATTATGGGCTTTGTTCTTGTAGATCTGCCATTTTCAAAAGATTTTAATGTTTGTTTATAGTCCGGCAGCTGACACGCTTTTGTTTAAAGTGGGAAATTTGGTATATAGTCTTTTTTATTGGCCTAAAATATTGTCTATATACACATATATTCATGAATCCACTTGCTGCCCGGCTGTTAGTATTGGGCAATTTTTTCTTGTGTTTTCTTGTTTCTTCTAGCCCAAAATGTGCTGACCTCATCACATTTTGTCATGACGGCTATGGCTGTTTAGCCCAAGGAGTGAATTTTGTGCAAAACTAATGCTTGTAATGGATTCAGAATCATGAAAACCCCCTAGTTTGACATGTCAGTCACATGCTACTTAAAGCAAAAGGAAAGTTTGACAATTTTGCCTGCCATAGGATGTTAATGGTAGAGTCACAAGAAACCCAAATAAAATACATTTCCCAATACCGACAGCCGGTCAGCAAGTGGATTCATGAATGCATGTATATAGACAACTAGACAACTCTAGAGTATATACCAAATTTCCCACCCGTCCACCTCGGCTGCCGGACAATTAGGGCAGGAGTTAAACAAACATTGACATGAGACAATGACTGCACACATGCTAAATGGAGCACTGCCGGACACCAAATGGCATCACAATTACACTCGTAGTCGTAACACCCTTCACACCCTACAGCATCCATGAGGTCTCATATTTGGACAAACTGTGTGTTCAGGGGAACTACTCTAAAAAGGAAGTACTAGTCTAAACCACTTGTAATAAGTAACATCTACGCACATACATGGCATCGTTGCTGTCTGGTGGAAACCTCATGGTCAAATAACAGTCTGGAGTCAACATTTTTCTGCTTTTGTGTGACACTGTAGAATGACTGTCACACAAAAGTACACCATTAATTAAGAAAGTCAAACCAACTACTGTATGATCATTTCTATAAAGTAAATCTTCAGTGTAGAGTAAGGGTAAGTGGTTTTCTTTGGTTAAAATAAGCGTTAAAAATCTCTATATTGTGATAGTACTCATTGCTATTGAGTATTTGTTCAGTAACAGGAGTATCCATGTCTCTCCAGCTTTTTATTAAACAGAAAATGCATTTTCATGTTGGGATACCAATTTTATCCAATCAGGAGAGAGAACTCAGTCAGGATACAGATTAAACAAGTAGAATTGTAAGTGAGGACACAAAGAAATGAGCAGACAAAATTGGAACTGGAACACTACATTTTTAAGATGATGGCTACTTTCTCCTGATTGGCTGAAAATGTGTTTATCCTGGAGTATCTCTGACTCTATAGCAATGATTACTATCAGAATATAGTGATTTAACCTTTTAACAAAAACTTTTGTTTTAACCAAAATATATCACTTACCCTACCTTGAACTCAGAAGAGTATATAGATGGAACCAAATGATTGTCATCAAATAAATAAATCATTGAGGGGATAAAGTCATGGGCCAACTGGAGTATCCTGGATAATAAGCCAGACGCCGTTCGCAAAAAAAACCATTGCCTTCAGCGGATAGTGTGATAGGAGTCTGGCTTATTAGCCAGGCTACAACTGGAGTGGGTCATGGACTCATGGTGGGACAGAATCTGGTGATCTTGTCATATTGGGGTCAAGGAGGACCTTTCATGTGGTTCAATATATTCAAAATTATTTTAGATTAAGCTCTAGAATGTTAATTGATAATCAAACTTACATCAAGGTTGTGACTGAAATGGACAGGGTAATACATTCAATGTACATTAAAGGGATATTTTACTCTCAAATAAAATAAACAAAAAAGTAAATGAAGCATTAGAATGTCCTAATTAATGCATGAGGGGCCGTGATTTTTCCATTACCTTTGTTTATGTATTTGAAAGTGAAATATCTTTAAGAATGTAATTGTACTGATGTGCTTGTGAAAGTCTGACCACTAGACACTCCAAATGTTTTATTTTGGATGCTCTCATGGCTCCCTGACCACCTCAATCCTCCTTTGGTTGTAATTAACATGAACTTTTATTGTAGAAAGTTATAATGACAAGAACATTCATTACATGCAACATCTACCATGAGTTGTTATTTTACAAGTGTAGGTTTGAGGGAAGTTGGATGATAATTCCTACAACTCAATGGGATGGGGTGTCACACAGGCAGGGGGTGCTATAAGACTATGAATGGATGGATAATATTAAATAGGCTTTTTCCACCTTCCTATGCCTGTGTGACAGTCTTGTAATATGATATAGCACATTTCTAGACATGGTCACAAGGTGCTTAGGATATAGCTCCAGAGTCCAGACCTTCAACACCCTGGCACCCTGCACAGCAGCAGAGCAACTGATCACTGGAGCAGCAATGTCACAGGCACTGCATCAGATAGACCCAGCATGCATGGTTCAGTGACGCATGGCTGAGCCCTATCAAAACAGATACAGGGGACAATTGGAGACTGAAGATGAACTACCTGAAGAAGATCCTGCAGATGATTGTCGATTATAACGAGGTCCTTGCAAAGCAGACCACAGACTTATGCATGCAAGACTTGGCCAAGGTGGCAGAGCACTCCCGGTGGAGCTGGGCAGACTGCTACAGCTCATACTGGGCTGTGCCGTGAGATGTGAATGCAAACAAGAATACATCCAGATCATTATGACCCTGAAGGAGTCAGTGCAGCATGTTGTCATAACAGCCATTCAAGTGCTCATGAGTAACAAGAGCATGGCCCAGTTTGGGGTGGAGCTGCAGCTGAAAAAGGCACTAGAGAAACTTACAGACATTAATTTTGATCAGAAAAGGAATTGCTGCTACAGCACTGTCAGGAGCTAGATGTTCAGGTCACTGTCCTGAGTGTCCAAGAGGAACTGAACAGCCTTTTGGCTGAGAACAATGTTTTAACAGACCGCGCAAATCAGCTGGACTCATTCGACGACCCAAGCACGCCCTGAGGAAGGAAACAGCCAACAGCTACAACTGGAGGGAGTGCAGGAAGATAAGTTCAGGCTGGAAGCTGCTAAGGATGACTACATATCCATTGTGAAGCGATAGAGGAGTTGATCGAGGTTCAGCATCGCAATGACGCAATTTGGGGCAGCGGTGGCCTAAGGGTTAGAGGAGCGCCCTTGTTGCCGAAAGGTTGCCAGTTCGATTCCCCGGACGGGCAGGAGAAATCTGGGTAAGGAAGTGATTGTCATCACCCAACAACGCTGAAGTGCCCTTGAGCAAGGCACTGAACCCCCAACTGCTCCAGTGGAGCTGCTTGGTGGCCAACAGTATAAGTCGTTTTAATGTGTGTGTGTGTGTGTGTGTGTGTGTGTGTCTCAATGTGCAGGGCGTTGCTGAAAATGAGCACTTGTGCTCAGCTACTACCCTGGGTAAATAAAGGATTAAAAAAAAGAAAGAAAAAAAAATGACGAAGTCACCGGTGAAACTGGAAACTTCGGTGGAAATATACATACGAAAACTGGAGGATTTGGGCAACCTGAGAAGGCAGGTGAAGCTCCTGGAAGAGGGGAACATGACCTACTTGCACAACACGGCCAACTTGGAGGAGGAGCTGAGCAAGGCCAATGCCACAGCTAGAGACGGATCCTGGAGCTCCACATTAAGTTGTCTGAGGAGACTCAGCGGGCGGACAACCTCGCCTTCGAGATGAAGTTTCGTCGAGATGAAGTTTCATCCCTTAAGGTCCTTACACACACCAGGAGCGTGAAGAATAAACAACATGGAAATGCACCAGAAGATATTTAATATCAAACCGCTAACTGTTAAATTGACCTTGTTTTGAAAAATAAATAAGTCACTATACTGTATAGCCACGTAATACTCATTCTATATAGATGGATGTACTCATGACTCAAGCAGCAGTTAAAACTAATTAATCACATGAAATAAACACTCCCTCATGGTGTGTAAGGATCTTTAGCATGTCCTCTAGTGCTGTGGTCCTCCTGTCCTCTGCTGGTCCCACAGCTTGCTTGGTGCTCTCCTCTCACGTGCTGCGAGTAGGTGTGCTCCTCCTGAAGGCTCTCCCAGTGGTTCATCTCACATCTTCTCTTACACTCAAGCAGGGCCCTGGTTTCATTCAACTCCGTCTCCATCTTTGCATGGTCGCGCCCGAGGCTCAGCAGCGCTGCATGGTGCTCCGCCAGCGTGTCTCGCCACCTCTGCTCCTGCCCCTGCATGGCCGCCAGCTCTCCCAGCACCTCCTCCATCTCGTCCTCAAAGTCCCTCATGCGCTCGGTAGACTCAGACTTCTCCTGCTGCAGCAGTGCCGACAGGGAGCACACGACGGCCCGTTCCTCCTTCAGCTCCTCTGCTAGGGTGGTGTGATCCTGTTGGAGTTTTCTGGCGAAATCCTTCAAGGAGGAAATTGTAGAAGAATTTAACATTATACTAAATCGTTAGCATGATTGTTTATAACTAACCTTTATATTTTACCATCACTTATAGTACTTAATACATATGACATTATTTGGTAGCTAGGCCTTATAGCTATCGTTTGTTACAGCCCATCTGGTATGGCTAGTATAACTATTGTCTGATCCCTGTGCTCGTTGGCAGAACTACCATACCACCGACCTGAGTGTTATTGTACTTCGTCCTATGATATCATGTACATAAAGCATAGCCATCACCACATAGAATATTGTCTCAGACTCCTATTTCCTCATCAATTACTGATTGATCCAGAATTCTACGACACCTTAAAAGAGCCAAGCTCCGTCTTCTGCACCTGCTGCGTCCTGCTTGTGTTGTCTTCAGATCGCAGGCGTCTCTCTGCGAGATGGGCCGCAATCTGGTCCCCTTCCTGCCAGGTTGACCTCAGCACACCTCTCAGTCTGGTCAGCTCCGTCTCCAGGTGGCTCACTGTGGTCAGGGTCTCCTCCAGGGCCTCACTGGTCTCCCTCATCTGCACCTTCATGTCACCCAATGCCTCCTGGGAAGATCTCAGCTCCTCCTCGCTCTCCCTCAATGTGTCCTGAGAGAATACAAAATGTATGTGATATTCCTCATATTTCAGAACATGAAAGCATGTAGGCTATTTTCACAGCCTAACCGCATTGGTTCTCAAAGTGGGGTCCTACAGCAACAGTAGTTGACATAGTATCACAATCATTTTAACCACTTTATCTGTTGGCTAACCATAGCATCCCTATTCTGGGGGATACATTTAGCTAAAAATGTAGTACAGAGACAAAGGTAAAATGTACACATTCATGGTTTAAGTTTACACAACACTAAATAAATAGAATGGTAAATGGTGCATTTATATAGCGCTTTTATCCAAAGCACTTTACATAGATGTGCATTACATTCACCAAAATTCACATACCAATGGTGGAGGAAACCATGCAAGTCACCAACCTGCACAGCGGGAGCAATCAGACACTGATGACAGTGCTGTCAAACAAGTCTGAAATCTATGAAAAGGTTTAATCAGTGTGAATGGGTGGGGGTCCCTGCTTCATGTTTCTCTCAGTGAAGGGGTCCTCAGCCTGAGAAATGTTGAAGACGAATAGTATGCTAAACCTCACTGGTGTTTCATCGGTACCTTCATGTCGCCATGAACCTCCTCAGATGCTCTCAACTCTTCCTCACGACTCTTCAGTTTCTCCTCTGTCTCTCTCAAGGTGTCCTCGGAGGCCAGAAGCTTCTGTTGGCATTTCTCCAACTCCTCTGATGTCTGCTCTATGAAGGCGTCCATCATGTCCTCTTCAGTCTGTCCAGTCACTCTCGCCAACTCAATTGTGTGCAGCTGGTGATATGTTAAAAATATATGTTAAAGTTTCTGTTTCAGTATTAACTGTGCAACATTATACCAAAAGTAATGTCCGAAACTGTATTTTCAATGTTTGTATTTATACTGTTGTATTTATTCTAATATCATGATAGGTCTGTTGCTCATTATGCATTATAGCCTGGTGATTTTTTTTAACCTTTATTTAACCAGTAAAAACACATTGAGACTGCGTCTCTTTTTCAAGTGGGAACTGGCCAAGCGGCAGATACATAATTACACTTCAAAGCTATGTCAGGTTATACAACAGCCAATAATAAATCCATGACAATACCTCCAGAAACACTATTAGATTATTATCACTATTAGATTATTATTTTCCTCTTTTCTTTTCAACTAGCGCTGCCTTGCACCCCCCACTTTAAAAACATATGGCTTAACCATTGGTTCTCACAGTGGGGTCCCCCAGAAAAAGTAGTTCATGTAGCATCAGAATCATTTTAATTATTCATCCATTTATATGTAGGCTATTCAAAAATAGCAGATCTACCAGCTATGCTTGCACATCTGCTATGTTTGAAACTTTTGAATAATTTAGAATTTTTTAAACACAAATCTTCTCTTCCGGCCCAGGGCTCACTGGCACAAAACATTTTCAGATGGGGGTTTGTGGCCAAATATACTGTATATCAATTTGAGGTCCTTGACCAACATGTTGAGAATCACTCAACCACTACCGCCAACACTTCCTATTATTCACACACCCGGATTATTGAGCCCAGCTGTAGTCCCTACGGCGTGCAGTTTGTCAAATGGTCCACATTTACCGTAAATTCTTAAGCAGTGGCTTTTCAATTACAACAGGCTGTTTATTGCACCAGACCCAGAAAGTGCTGATTCACGTCGTGATCCTAATTGGAACCATGTCGGCACTGCTTCAGAAAGTTTCAGTTATAGTCCATTGCCTCAACAGGAGTCTTATGAAGTCCCTCATGGCTGAGCGACTCAAATGGAAAGTAAAGTCAAAGAGTCTAGTTTCAAAGAGGCCCCCTGTACTTTCACGTTACCCATAAAAACAGGGTTTGTGTGTTAAAACGCCATTAAGCAGACTCATGTCATGTGTACAATTGTGAAGGTTTCACCTCCTGCATGCTTTGATGTACATTGTTGTTGAGGTGGTTGTTGTTACTTATCCTCAGTAAAACTACGGATAAACCTAACCGTATTCCTAAATGTAATCTCAGTAAAACTAGTACTATGCTTAAACCTAACATTATTCCTAAATGTAACCTCAGTGAAACTATAAACTATGTCTAACACTAAACTTATTCCCAACCTTAACCTCGTAAAATCATACCAAATTGGTCTCTAAAAGTTAGTAGTTGCCCGAGATGTAAGCTGGCCGGTTTCTGGTTGTCAATTTATTTGTTTTAACCACTATTGAATGATTGAGGTTGATCAGCTATTTTTAAAGAAATGTTTAAATATTTAAGAAATTTGAAAGGTAGAACCATAGGGTAATAAGTGATAGAAATAGCTCTGATAGTAGTACTTGTTGCAATAGTGTTCAGTAACAGGAGTCCATGTCTCTCCAGCTTTTTGGTGAACAGAAAAGTGAGAAAACACATTTTCAGGTCGGGATACCAATTTTTTAGCCTGACTCCAGCCCTGAATCGCTAGCCACGCCCATTAAGAAAATATGTTCTGGCGATTCAGATTGATTGATTCAGATTATTCGATTGAATAATGAAGTGAAACTAAATGAAAATTCAGACTGAGTGTCAGGCTACCAATTTTCAGGAGAGAACTCACTTGTAATACAGTAGGCCTATGTAGCAATGATTACATCAGAATCATTGCTACAGACAAAACAAAATTGCCATGTGGATAATAAAGACATCTAATCTAATATAGTGCTTTGACGTTTTAACAAAAAATAAAGACAAAAATAAACACTTTTTTACCCATATCACTTACGTAGATTACATGCCCAAAATGGGGGTGCCAGGTGGAAAGTGGTTAACATGCTAGAATATTTGTCTACCGGTATATATTACTGGTAGCATAATGATATGTAATGTAATAATCCTACCCTGCATTATTACACAGCTTGGTTGAGTGCGAATAAGGTCGCGAATACAAGCGGCCGAAATGAGTTTTCTTCGGCGGGTGGCTGGCCTCTCCCTTAGAGATAGGGTGAGAAGTTCAGTCACACGAGAGAGACTGGGAGTAGAACCGCTGCTCCTTCGCCTGGAAAGGAGCCAGCTGAGGTGGTTCGGGCATCTGTTTAGGATGCCTCTCGGGCGCCTCCCTAGGGAGGTCCTTGACGCACGTCCCACTGGGAGGAGACCCCGGGGCAGACCAAGGCGCAGTTGGAGGAAACAAAGACTCACTGGCCTCGGAACGTCTCGGAATCCCCCAGGAGGAAGTCACTAATGTTGCTCTGGAGAGGGAAGCTGGAGCACTCTGGTGGAGCTGTTGCCCCCGTGACCCGACTACGGATAAGCGGTTGAAGATGGATGGATGGATGGTTGAGTGCTTGATTATGATTAGTCTGAATCATAATACTGAATACTGAATTCATATTTCTGAATGAACTCAATGACAGACCCTTCGAAACAGACTAGACTGCAAACGGAGAATCTGCAGCCTCTGACTGGCGACTGCTTGAGTTTTGCCATATCCAACATGGCGGCCATGTAAGTTTACAAACACAATGTCATTTTGATTGCTCTCAAGAACGTTTTTTGAAAACAAACAGTGAAATAAATCAACACTTCCAGTTTGTTGTCCGAGACAGCCGCGTTGCAATGGACCCACCTTGGCATAAATACATTGACTTTAATTACCATAAGCAATGAAATCCGTCAGAACTGACGCAGGACATTGTACAGTTTAACAATACACTGCAACTAGTAGCCTAACTACATTGTACAAAGTGATAGTGCACTGAAACAGTAAACAACTATTTAAACTGTATAAATAAGTATAATTATAAAATACACCTACTGTAGCACCATGCTCTCTCTCTCATGACATTGTTCGTTGCCTTGCCAAAGTTGCCAATCACAGCTGGTACTGATTGGGCAATTTGGGCCTGGCTGATTTAAAATTGTGAAATAGCTACTGGTGTGCAACGTTTAGTATGTGCAGCACTGCTTAAGCTAATAGAAAACGGACTGATAAAATGTAGCCTACACAGACCTGTAAAAAATAAAAGAAAAAGAAAGAAACAAGAGTTGTGTGTGGAGTGTGAGAATTCTTGTTAGGTTAGGTGTTTTATGTTCCATGTTGTTGTAGGCTACTTGTGAAGCATGTTGAGGGGCTAGATAAAAGATTGAAGGCATGTTGCCAGGTTGATTTCCAGATGAAGTTGACTAAGTTGAGCAACACAGCTGCAGCTAATCAAGCAGAGCAATAATGGGTGCGTTAGATGAGGTTTGCTGTAGAGCAATGAATAGAGTATGAAGGACACCAATGGAAATATCTTAAACAAGCCAATAGCTAGGCTTCCTTTCTTGGGTTAAATCCTCTTATGAGACCTTATTGAACTGTAGCATTCCTGTGGTGCAAACTGGTACTCAATCAATCAAAATCTAGGAACACATGCGGCACATCTTGAGCCTCAGTAGACAGGTGTGAGTTTATGTTTATGTCTACATTGTGTTATCTTACATCATGGTGTACAATAAGCCAAGGTCATGTTTTTAAACTTGAACTGAACTACACAGCCATGGTTCTATGGCAGTGGTTCTCAAACTTAAAGTGGGGTCCAGGGACCCTCTCTGGGTTCTCTAGGGGTCTGTAACTCAAGAGTGTAAAATGGACCCTAAGGGACACTGTGTCTGTGAGTTGGTGTTGACAATAGAACAGGCCAGACAAATAACAGCATCATACTTTGCACGATAGGCCCCGCCACCACTACTCCTTTTCTGTGTAAATATAGCCCTGCTATTGAGGTTTCCTCCAATGTATAGTGTATACATTGTGTTGTTACGACCGCAGGTCACAGAACTATGAAATCGTGCATTTCCCGTCAGTTGTTTGGTTGGTTGGTCACCCCATCATCACGTGATGTCATCAATATTAAGCCCATATGGAGATCCCTGATGTCATCAATATTGGCCAGCAACTCTAGGCCTGCACATCTCACCTCAAACCTCAAACCCTTATGCTGCATTCACATGGAATCAGGCAAGCGGTAGACGGCAAGCGGCAAAACCTGAACGTTAAAAAGATTAAATATTTTAACATTGATGCCGTCTGCCGGTTCTGGCTGCTGGGCTGCCGTGCCATTCTGTTCCGTTTACCGTCCTGCTCCCGTCTACTAAAATGTTTTCCGATTTGCCGTCTACTGCTTGCTTGATTCCATGTGAATGCAGCATTAGATCTCCATATATGGACTGACCTGTTCTGACATTCCATATGTTGATCCTTCCCCATCCATCCTTCCTCTTCAATGTCTCCCTTTTGACTGGTGCCCGGCAGCCGGTGAACACTAGAGTTCTCAACAGGCCCAAAAATTAAGGCCATATGTTGATCTGACCCCCCCATGCCAAAGCGCCAGCGCTTTCCCAGCAGTCTGCTGTGTCACCCAGGCAGATATGTTGATCTGACCCCCCATGCCAAACCACCAGCGCTCGCTTAGCAGTCTGCTGTCACCCAGGCGGATATGTTGATCTGACCCCCTATTCCAAAGCGCTAGCAGTGCTCACCCAGCAGTCTGCTGTCACCCAGGTGGATGCGTGCACGCAAGGGCGCTTCTCCCTCAGGCGTCTTACTGGTATTGTATACATGTACTTTATATGTATAGTTGACTCGACTCGACTTGAGTGGTGTGACTGTGTGTGACTGTGTGTGTCTGTCTGTCTGTCTGTCTGTCTGTCTGTCTGTCTGTCTGTCTGTCTGTCTGTCTGTCTGTCTGTCTGTCTGTCTGTCTCTCTCTGACTCTGTGTGTGCGTGCGTGTAAAATGTACAATTTAGGCATTTAGTAGACACTCAGAGCAACTGTAAAGTGTAAACTATAAGATCGCAGAGTAAACCACACATGTAGCATCAGTCTAAAAACAAAACGATGTCAATCAAAATAGTATTTTGTCTTTGTCTTGTGTATTATGTCTGTCTGTCTGTCTGTCTGTCTGTCTGTCTGTCTGTCTGTCTGTCTGTCTGTCTGTGCACAGTCTCTTATGTGAATATTCAGAACAGTGAGGCAGCCCTGTAGGCTACCCATGGTGTATTAGTGGTGGTGACATCATTCCTGACCACAACCCCTCTGATCTCTACTCTGAGGAGAATGATTTGGAGAAATCCTCTGGAGTCGAACTTTCTCTACATAGTTTTCACCATTCATTACCTCTGGTATTTGTCTAATTTCCCTTTATTTTCACTCCCTGTCCCAGTGTGCTTGAGGTGCTTTTATCTATTATTTATGCTGGAAGAACATCAAAAATGTCTTTTCCCTTATTCCTCCTCTTTTCTGTCATCCACCCCCCCCCCCTCTCTCTCTCTCTCTCTGTCTGTCTCTCTCCCCCTCAGTCCCACCCTCCCTGCTTTCTAATTGGTTCTCATTACCGTTTCCTCAGAATAGTTGGGCTCCTCAGTTTTTCCCCAGCAGCCAGACTGTCTCTGGTCTGGGGAGGAAGGACTTTCACTGCTTTTTCAATACAGAAAGCAAACTGCTGCTCCAGAGGTGCGTCAGGACAACATCTGGTGAGTTACTTCTGGAGTGTTTCTTTAAACTGCCTATACAAACTATCAGGTGTCATATCTAAGGGATGCTACCTGTCTGAGTATGAATATGCAGAGAGATATTCTACCTGTGTTTACAGGACGGGATGAGTAATTTCAGATTTGATTTCTGGAATGAATACCGTATATGCATTTACTTTTGGGAAATATACTCTCTGGTATGAATATAATATTTATGTTTTTTAATATCACAATTTAACAATTGAATTATATATTTAAGTACATGGATCCTGGCATCCTTATTTTGGATCATAGTTGTCGTATGAAGAAGTGCAGTATACTCGTTGATATTGTTGTTGTTATTATTGATGTATTTTATCCAAATCTGAATTTACAGGACTTTGCATGGAAACATAACTGGATGGGTAACTTGTGAAGTCAAATGTGACTGACATGCATACTGCTATAAGATTTAAAATCAGAGCTGATTGAAATGCACCCTGTTTAATTTCTTTGGTGTGCAATACAAAATGGACAAATAAAAAAAGAATACAGAGGCAGCATTCGATTTGGGAGAAATAAGACAAATGTAGTATGGATAGCTTATAAGGAAAACCCCTGCTGGTCATCATACTCGCTGGACATATTACTCCTTCCAAAACAAATACAAGGAGTTATATGTCTGTGTCGAGGAACTATTACTGTATCAATCACTATTGTTGAGGCAGAACGGAGTTGGAGACACTTAAGTTATAAGTACAATAGTGTCTGGGAATATGCAGACTTGGACATTTTGCAAGGACAAAATAACATCCTCACATCTTGACTTATTCAGAGGGCAAAACATCTACTGTAAGGAAGGACAAAGGTGAACAACATATAAGTTGTAATAATCGTACCATAATTCCTCCACAGTGTCACAGGTCAACGTGTGTCAGATATGTGGAGGTAGCTAGTACTAGCTACACATGGTAGCTCAGAAAGGCATGTGTTCCATAAACATTCACACTGGAAACATGGCTGTTTATGATCAGCGTTGTGAGCGTGTGGATTGGCTTTTTTGGTATGTGACACTGATGGACAACTAAATGTAAATCTGGCTTTAGTCTCTGCAGTGTTTGTCCTGTCTGCACTCCTCTTCTGCTTATACTGCTGACACAGCATTCCTGTCTGTCTGTCTGTCTGTCTGTCTGTCTGTCTGTCTGTCTGTCTGTCTGTCACACTCCTTCTGTCCATCTTTCCTTCTGATGCAGAAAGCAACTGTGTTGAATATTCTCCTCAGTTCTTGAAGAATGGAGTCTTCCTCTTCTATAGGCAAAGATGATTTTATGAAAGTATTGTACATTTATAAACTTACAAAAATGTACATCTTCATATAAACAATGGGAACTCACAGGCATTTCAACTAGATGTGTGCATTGGCACTGCCCTCATGACTCAATTTGATTACAATTCACCAGGTAATGATTCGATTCGATTCTACGATGCATCACATTCTTCTCTATTATTGCACAACATGGCAAAAAGTCAATACAAGCAGTCAGATATACTGAACAACATTTCATTTGAGTTAGAACTATATTATGCAGTATTATGATTATATTATATTTAGGCTTTGATTATCGATTATGTCACGTTGCAGTATGAATGCAGAATCGTGCACGGCCCAATCGCGATGTATTGCTGAATCAATTATTTTTGACACCACTAATTTCAACCTTGCAGTCTTCCTCAGGGAGTTCAGGAATTCTAAGTGACCAAAATGTGTTTCAACAAATATCATCTTGACTTCATCAGCTCTTGTGACTTAAATTGCAGCCTCAAGGCTATAAGGTTTGGTTTCCACAGTCACCAGTAAGTCTGCACCATGGGAATGATCACTTTATAAACAACAAGATAGGCTCATAAACTGACAAAATAACATTGAGGCTCTTTGGATGCAAAAATATAGTCTTTTACTTACACAAGTGCAAAAAGTGACACAATGGTCCATACGCTATCATCAATACTGAATGCCAGGTTGCCCATGTTTGCTATAAGTAGGCATCGCTGAGATTCTTCTCCACTATGCTCTAATGGTTAATTACAAGAAAATGTAGACCACTTAGACAACCCATACAACAAACATGGAGATAATATTGTTTAATAAAGAGCAAATTATTGCTAAATGGCACTAAAACTAAAGCTATGTTGTTCACTCCACGAGCTATTTCAGCTCCAATGACCATCTCCACTCTTGATTTAACTCCCATCGAGTGGGTGGAATGCTACAAATACATTGGCTTTTGGCTGGATAAACACCTTAATTTCAAATTTCATATTGATTCCTTGTGCAAAAAGCTTAAATTCACTCTGGGTTTCTTCTACAGATTGAAGGCTTGTTTTTCTTGTTCAGCTCGTAAAAAAATGGTCATTGGTCTCTTTCTGTCCCAATTGGATTATGGTGATATATAGGTTTGCCTGCTCCTCCACCTTGGCCAAATTGGATCCCTTGTACCATGCTGCATAGAGATTCATAACTAATTCACCTTTCAGAACACATCATTGCACATTGTATGCTGCAGTCGGTTGGTTCTCATTGGCATCTCGCAGGCTTCAGCATTGGCATATTTTAATTTATAAAGCCATTCTGGGTGACCTGCCGTCTTACATCTCATCCAAATTCGACTTAGTCCAAAACGGCCTCAACCTCAGGTCAAATGCTTGGCTGCGGTGTGTACTGTGTAGTACCAGCATTCAAATCCGAGGGGGGTAAAAAATGTCTGGCCTTCTTTGGCCCTTGGTCGTGGAACTATCTACAGTCCAGACTAAAATTGGCTTTGAAAGTTCCCTTGAGAAGTTTCAAAAGGATCATCTTAGATGTACAGTCCAAGCCTATGTTCATGCCTATATATATTGTGTATTTTGCCCTGCTACTAAAAAGTAGGACTTTGGTGACTTGTTGTATTTATTCATAGGTACTTTAAGGTGTATTATGGAGTACCAGTAGGGGCGCTGTCGTGCCAGAAACAGAGAGAGAGATAGTGCTAGCCTGGCTAATAAGCCAGACCGAATCAGCCGTTGGCTCAATTGTACGCCCATTTCCTACACCAGAGAACTGGTGTGGCCAATCGGGACACAGTATGCAATATGGGCGGGCTTTGGTACAGTGACGTTCAATGCTTGAGACCTTTGACTGACAGTAGCTCTGACCAATTGCGTCAAAGAGAAAATGTTTGAACCCGCCCTCCGGGAAACAAGATCCATACACAGCATCTCCAGACTCAAATACCACACGACAGTGTGATTTGAGTCTGGCTTATTAGCCAGGCTAAGATAGTGCTGCACTGTTGCCTGCTAATGAGAGAGAGAGAGAGAGAGAGAGAAAGAGAGAGGGAGAGAGAGAGAGAGAGGGGGGGGGGGGGGGGGGGGGTGGAAGGGGGGAGTTGCACCACTCAGTTCACACGGGTGTGATTTTTTTTTAAATAGCCAATGAACCACCTCAAGGACCCCTGGGGGTCCCCAAACCCCACTTTGACTGCACTGTTCACTCGCTACAGAGAAGCATGGAGGGTAAATATGTTTTTTTTGTAAACACAGTGAATAGAAACAGGAAGATTCACCCGTCAAATAGCTCCCTTTTAAAATGATTTTTTAATGAGCAAAAGTGTTAAACATAACATAACAAGAGAACAGAACATTAGATTAGATCTAGATGCACATGAGGAATTTAATGCAAGGACACTGAAAACAAGACGAGAATTGAAAACGAGAGAACGACGATGGGTGGTTATTTAATCAAGACCGACTTGATGTGGATAGTTTGTGGATTCATCATCTATAGTGCATACATGGGCAACCGGCGTCAAAGGGGCCACATGTGGAGGCTGGCCCCCACCCATGCAAACATGACCCGCTTTAATTACTTCAGTCTATATTAGTATCTTAATGATTAGTATTAAAGTTCTATTGTCTTTTTTTATTTGCATTTAAGTTCATAGAGTTAACATGAGTTAACTATATGCATTTGAAATTAAATAAAAATGACACGTTTCAGGTTCAAAAATAGCCAAAAAAAAGGATAGAAAATAGCGAAAAAATAATAATTCAGGATTTCATATCAAAAAATATTTTATTTTTGCTTCTTCAAGTGCTTCTTGGAGTCTGAGGCGTGCATGCCCCAGTGAGCTCCGATGGAGGATATTGCAGCGCCATTGTTGCGTCCACTGACCAGCAGCAGCTCAGCGTCAGGGTGAACTGGGTAGAAGTTGAAGGAATAGCCAGTGGGCTGGCCAGCTGCCAAGAAGCGGCCTTTACCCACTGCTAGAGAGTAGCTGTATGTCTTGTTGGTTGCTGGGGAGACAATGTGAGAGAGTGAGAGAGAGATTGATATTGAAGGATAATTCCAAACAAGGCTTTTTATTACCCTAATTGGATGTTGGTACTGTTGAACATGTTCATACCGCAGCTCTGAGTGTAAGCAGCGGGGTTTTGCGATACATTGCTTATTAAAAAAACACAAACGCCACAGTGTTTGAGTAGATATTTCACCCTTGATTTCATCCAAAGTCTAGTTTAGTTTAGTTTAGTTTATTCGCACAATAAAAACATGTAGTACAAAAAAGGTAACATCAATCAAAGAGAAATATGTGAGAAAAGAAACCCATGGAGGGCTTATATAGTCCCCTTTGGGACTCAAACACTGTGGAGAGATTTGAGTTATTATGAACGATCGATATCTACGAAAAGTTTAGAATTTTTGAGCGATAAAAATAAGCGATTTGCCACAAAGCCCCACCGCTCACACCTGGAACGGCGGTGCACTCAGGATGGAGTTATGACACTTTTTTTCACCCGGATATAATAACATCCAATTAAGGTAAGAATAACCTAGTGTGGAATTCTCCTTTAACATCCATTAGTCACTAAAGTTATGCCATGTGTACATTACATTTACACACTTACATTTCTGTATTGTTTTACAATCTTTTTTCTTTTATTTTTAACATTTCTGTATTGACAGTAAGTGCACATGTATGCCATGTCAATGAAGCTAATTTGACTTTGAATTAATAATGGACTATTCAGTCAAAATTATTTAGGATTGGCCCGGACGGTTAGCTCAACCGTCTGGGCACCGAGGCTGCTGAGCCAGCCTGACGGCGTGTCACGGGTTCGACTCCCGATCCCGACGGCCTTTGCCGCGTGTATTTCCCCCATCTCTCTCCCCATTTCCTGTCAGTCTACTTTCAACGTATCAATAAAAGGCAGAAAAAGCCCCAAAAATATATTTCAAACATTTTTTATTTAGGATTGAATGAATTGCATTCTGTCTCTCTCTCTCTCACACACACACACACACACACACACACACACACACACACACACACACACACACACACACACACACACACACACACACACACACACACACACACACACAGAGAGTGTCTAGTTACTACTCACGTCTGGCCCACGCTGAAGACAGCAAAATAATCACAATCAAACGCAGTGAACCGACGGCCATACTGTTGCTGAGTTAATGACACTGGAAAGAGAAAATACAATTATTATAACGTTATTAACAAGTACATTTTCACTATATACAGACAGTACAGTAACACACGAGGCTGTGGTATATTGTGATTATATCACAGCTGCGTATATTGTTGCCTTAAACACCTGCAGTATTCTACCAACTACCACCCTCTTGTGTATTGTTGCGATTACAGTATATTAAAAGGTTGCACGCAATTGACAAGATTGAACCTCAATTTTCTGTGTCATTTAGTATTCACGGTGTATATACAGTATTTGACTCTGAATATTTGGAATGCACATTGAAGAAAACTAAGAATCTAATTGTTCCTAAATAGTGCATGTACCTTAAAATGTACCGTCCGATTTCACTCAAATGTGTCTCAACTATTCTAATTCTAAATTATTCTAAAGTTTGCATTATACAGTACAGTCAGTCAATGTACAAACAGTATGTACTGTATCACTATCAACTGAGATGTCTGCAGCACGACCAGCACTTCAGAAGAACAGCTGTGAATATTGCATTTTATTTTATTGCATGCTATTGTTCCCTGTATGCCTACCTGTGTGCAGCCAGTCTGTGAGAAGTCAAAGTCAGTCCTCCTGTGACCTCGGTCTGTTCTGTATCTGATCCTATCATCAGACATCAACATGTCTTTATATGCTCTCTTATGTGCTGACATTTCCTGGTAGGTGTCAGAAGACATGGGGTCTTTCCCACAAGGAAGAAACACTGTTTTTTTCACAGGCAAGCTGCTTTTAAATGTCATCCGCGTGGGAATTCGCATTCGCAAGCTCCTTCCCTGTACGCTCCACTTTGCTCCATCCATTTGAGCGGGTGTGGTCTGTTACCAGGGTGACAGTTACTGGCAAGTCAGACTCGGACGTCAAGAACTTACACAGAAAAAGTAGTTAGAATCTCAAAGGATAACTGTACCGGATTGGCTGGTTGAGTCACCATTATAAGAAAATGTGCCCATAATCAATCGCATATTTCTGCTCGCTCATACATACAGTAAGTTACAATGAACTGCAACATGAGTTTAATATGGAAGGTACATTTTCCCCACACACCACGCCCATACCCCCCCCCCCCCCCCCCCCCTCCCAACACAACAGTGGTCCCCAGGTTGATTCTCAGTCAGGGTGGTGGTCCCTGGTTCATAATCAGTTGAAAACCCCTGCTATAAGCACTCATTTTCTCAACTGTGGCATAATTCTGCTCGTGCTTCAGTAACTTGCGACTAATAAGGTTATTGGGTGCTCCTCTCCTCTCCGTTCCTAGCCTGAGACAGTCACAGCACTGCCCCCATGAAACCTGTCTCCTAGGCATCTGTCTGTGACATGAAGGGGTGTTTGGAGTCTGCAGTCACTAACACTGGTTCAGTACTCACTCAGGGCCTCCCGCAGACTATTGAAGGCTCTCTCTGCCTCTTTCTGTCCATGTTACAATGTTACATGGTGGGGCTGCTTGTTCTGGGTGAGAGCATGTATACAATACTACAGAAGAGAAGTTGGGAATAAAGTGTCTATAATAATACCCTACAAGAGATACAAACCACTTTACCTGCCTCTTTGTGGTGGGCCGTGGGCGGATGCTCTCCATTGTTTGTTATGTACTCTGTTGTGTTTTGACAACTTGTGCTCTTTTTGAGTGGTGCAACCACTCAAAAAGCTACGGAGCTATGTGTGTGGGTGGCTGGGTGTGCAACCAAAACACACACACACATATTTACTGTATATGATGATTTCGGGTGTGCCAGTACAGTACAGTGAGAGTACAGTACAGTACAGTACAGTACAGTACAGTACAGTACAGTACAGTACAGTACAGTACAGTACAGTACAGTACAGTAGAGGGACCCCCCAGGGCCGGTCCTGAGCAATCTGGCGCCCCAAGCAGGATTTTTCGCGGCGCCCCCCCCCCCCCCCCCCCCCCCCCCCCCCCCCCCCCCCCCCCCTCAAAAAATAAAAAAGGAGACACTGTGGAGGCACTGGGGACACTGGGGAGGCACTGGGGAGGCACTGGCGGGACACTGGCACTGGGGAGACACTGGGGAGGTACTGGGGAGGCACTGGGGAGGCACTGGGGAGGCACTGGGGGGACACTGGGCAGACAGAGTTGGGACAGAGTTGGGCCCCTTTTTGGCGCCCCTCCCCCATGGCGCTCGAAGCCGTCGCTTCGTCGGCCTGTAGGAAGAACCGGGCCTGGGACCCCCACACGGTAACTCTGTCATTTCTCAACCGTTTCGGACGCAGGGCAGCACGCCGGAACCGGCCTGGCCCCCTGGGCGTGTTCCTGGGGGTCTGGATGTTCCGGGGACCCCCACATGGTAACTCTGTAATTTCTCTACCGTTTCGGACTGCGGGCGGCTCGTCGGAATCAGGCCGGCACCCTGGGTGCGTTCCTGTGGGTCTGAAACTTCCGGGACCCCCACACGGAGTTGCACCACTCACTTCACACGGGTGTGATTTTTTTTACATTAACCACTTGAAACCTATTCTGGTGGGAACATTCTTGAGGGAAAAAACACCAGACAGTACAGAGCCAAAGGTCAGGTTTTCTAAGTATTAAGTTTAAATAAATGGTAAATGGTGCATATAGCACCTTTTATCCAAGGCGCTTTAAATAGATTGTGCATTACATTCACCCATTCACACACACATTCATACACCGATGGCGGCGGAAACCATGCAAGGCACCAACCAGCACATCAGGAGCAACTAGAAAAAGTGCCCCTCGGGGCACAGGTCTCCACCAAGCCAGGTCAGGTTGTGGCCTCCTGGTGGCGCTATAATAGACCAATGTGAAAAGGGTGCCATTTCTTCATACGCCTTTGATGGCAATTGGATGATTTGAGGCATTTTGTTCCAAAAATGTGTTTTGCAAAAATCAACCTGTTGGTGGCGCTATAACAGGCCAATGTGAAAAGGGTGGGATATATTCCTCAGCCTAGTAAGAAAATGTGTGAAAGATTTCACGTAAATTGCATGCTGCGTTCATGATTTGAGGCTTTTGTTCAAAACGGGGCAATCTTGCAAACTGTGAAAGCCAATTAGGATGGAATATGAAATATCGGACAGATCCGACTTGAGCACATGACCATAGAGATACTGTGTAACAATTTGTGAGATTTTTGGACAGAATCTGGAGGAGTAATATAAAAAAATGTGTTTTACAAAAGTCGGCCTCCTGTTGGCGCTATAAAAGGCAGATGCGGAAAATGCAGGTCAAAGGTTTGTCCTTGGCCTATAGGGAGTGTGCATGCAACGTTTCACGGACACTTCAAGGACACTTCGACACTAACTCTCGGGGAGCCCGGGTTCGAACTGGAAACCTTGCGGTTACCATCCAGCCACTTTACCCCTGAGCCACCGCTGGCTAGTTAAATGTCTGAAAAAACAACATGAATCAACAACACAACGCCACAACGCAGCGGTGGCCGAACGGATAGCGGCGCGGTCTAGATACCGGAAGGTTCCCAGTTCGAACCAGCCGTCCGACACGTTAAAATTACCACCGCTGAAATGCCCTTGAACAAGGCATCAACCACTACGATGAAATGTGTTCTATGAGCAGGGCCTGGCTGGAAACAAGTTCTTGAGCTTAGCCCAGATACCCTGGGTAAATATAGATTTCATTTCACACAAGTCAAAAAGTATATATGAAGCTATCTTTGAAATTACAAAAAGGCTGCAACACAATTGTGAATCTTATATACTAAAATGTGGGGTTCCTGCTTCGTCTCTCTCAGCTAAGCTAGGGGGTCTCTCTCAGCTAAGCTAGGGGGTCCTTGGCCTGAAAAACATTGGCCTGATTTATGACATACAGTACTTTAAAGACATACAGATTACATGTACTTATGTGACTAATAGCCTCATAATGTGATGGTTCCTGTGCTGCAGTTACTATTACACTTACTATTGACTGTGGAATTCTTGTAACTCTGGAAGACTTCCTGTTCAGTTCACTGCAGTGTCATTGCAATTTATGATGCTGTGACATTTGGCCTTTTCTCGCCAACAGAATCAGGGTTCCGTGTCTTGCTCAAGGACTCTTCTACACTAAGCCGGGGGCTTAGTGTCGAACTTCCTGGCCCACTTTTGCCCACAAGTATGTGGTGTGTGCGGTAGGCTATTTGAGTATTATTATAGAAGTATTTTAAAGATGGAGTGCTGAGATTTTTCCCAGTTTTTCATGTGTTTATGATGCGACAGTATGTCATTAGTGCCCTTGGTGTGGTTGTTATGTGCAATGATCTCTTCCCTTTGTATATAGGGTTTCTTCCTGGAGGCTGAAACCTTGACAGTCAAAAGTGCCATTGAAAGAAAATGATATAGTGACTCACAATATCATTGTGTATCAATGATTAAATAGAATTGGATAGAGGGACACGGACAGAGCTGTGGATTTAAATGAGCATTACGTTTCATATTTCTATTTTGACCCTCTAAAAAACATTGTCTTTATGTGTTTAGAAGCATTCATGAGAGTACGCATTTTGTGCTGCATGCAGGCTGAATCAAAAGGATTAACTGAAGCACTCTTATGCTCCGTTAGTCTCTCGCATAACTATATTTATTTACCACTGTGTTTATAGAAAACTCATGATACCTCCTGTTTGTCTCTTCTTTGTGTTGCTGAAAACACGTCTGAACAAAACCCTTAACACATATATTTGTTCTGTCAGGAGTAGACTGTATAGGACAGGGACGAAGTTCAACAATAAAATACTGCACACTGTTACATGCAATACTCGAAAATACTCCACCATGTCACCTACGCGTGATTATGAATCCCACCAACGTTCTAGGGTAGACCCGCCTCACCATGTGTCTGATTGGCTCCCGGGAAGGCATAGTTTTACTGAGGTTAGGCCGTTCGGGTTAGGTTTAGGGGGGTGCATACTTAGTTTAGACTAGTCATTGGTAAGACATGGGTTAAGGTTAGGTTTAGGTGTGCTGCCCCGTGGGGGGTTAGGTTTAGGGTGAGGGTTTGAGATAGGTTGTAGTTGTAGGAGTAATGACTGGTCGCAAAAACGAGAACTGTCAATCACAACGACTACTGGCCAATCACAGCAGGGCTTTCCTAGAACTGCGGTGGGATAAATAATAACGCGTCACCTACAGGTCATTGTGGGTTGGAAGACAATCTTAGACAATTAGGATGGAATATGAAAAATCTGAAAGACCCGTCCCACTTTGAGAACCACTGCTACAGGAAAGTGAGTCACATGCTTGGAGCTGAATGAAACTCTGCACCTGTACTAACATCAACACAGATATTCTGAAATCTCCCCACACAATGTTTCCATGGGAAGGTTCTGTAAAGGTTCAGTAAAATGCATTTTACTAATCAAATAGCATAGAGGTGAACTGGGCAGCCAGTTTTATAAAGTGGGTGCTGGACTTGGCTACTTCTGTGGCTATTTACCTTGTTGTTTATTGACCAGAGTCCATGCTTACTCTGCTTATTTCAATCTCTTATTTCAATCTTGTAAGTCGCTCTGGATAAGATCGTCTGCTAAATGCCTAAACTGTCAACTGTTATATGTACCTGTAATCTGTGTTTTTCAGAAACTATAATTGTGCAGTAGTTGACTAATACAATTACATCCAAATCCATTAGTCCAGTATTAATGTTTACAGTTGTAAACATTAATATTTCCATTAAAAAAAACAATTCCAAGTCCATCCTATCATGTGTGTCTCTCCATCAACAGCGCTGTTGCCATGATTTCCCTCAGACTCCTGCCTCTGTTCCACTACTTCCTCCTCATTCTACGCGTCGACTTTTCCAACCAATTAGACGACAACAAGATCCCCCCCAGCCTGTGCACGGGGCATCCTGGCATCCCGGGCTCCCCGGGGGTCCATGGCAGTCCTGGTCAGCCAGGAAGAGACGGGCGCGACGGGCGGGATGCTGCCCCTGGGGAGAAAGGAGACCTGGGCGACAGAGGAGAGAGAGGTGATTCATGTTATCTGTGTGTTTGCCAGATATGATTGGCCACTGAATCTCAACGTAAGGGTCAGGGGTCAAAATCAGTGGTTCTCAAACCTTTTCAACTCAAGGACCCCCAAACTGAAAATGTCTTGTGCTAGGGATCCTCAGAAGAGAAGATTTATGTAAAACCAAAATCTAAAATATTCTTAATTTTTCATTGGGTTTAATTAACACTGGAAAGCCTTACCAAAACTGTAAACCACGTAAATTAGCTTTAGTCTGGCCACCCGCCAACAACGTAAATACATTCTATCACATAAATCGATGTTTAAGAGTCGACAGCCGAGTCCCGTTAGCATGCTAGTGTTGAGTGTGACACTGGACCGCGCCATCTTAATTTGAGTGAGCATCTACGTGCATTCTATGTGCTGCTTTCAATGGCTTTTATCTCCAAATCGGCACCATGAATGGCGTTTCTGGTCAAAACAAGTGTTATTCAACGGCCGATAGCCGGCGCTGTGATTGTCGCGGTCAGGTTTTTTTCTGCACCCAGTGAGAGATCAACATCCGGTCGAGTCAACACACACACCATTATGTCATCGTAACATCCGGTTACGGATATTTGGCTCTTCAAAATAAGGTTTGAAAGGGGGAAAACCTTGGCAATAGGCTTTAAAATAATTAATTCATCCCGGTGGGGATTGTTAACACTATGGATTGTACTGTGTTGCAGGCGAGACAGGAGACAGAGGCCTCACGGGAGACCACGGTGACGCGGGACACAAGGGCGACAAGGGGGTGGCGGGCGAGTGCGCCGTCGCCCCCAAATCGGCCTTCAGTGCCAAGCTGTCGGAGGCCCGCACCATGCCCGTGCCCGTGGCCAGCACCAGCGACGCGGTCCGCTTCGACGTCATCTCACTGAACGAACAGGGCGACTACAACGTGGAGACGGGACGCTTCACCTGCAGGGTGCCCGGGACGTACTACTTTGCCGTCCACGCCACGGTCTACCGCTCCAGTCTACAGTTTGACATCATGAAGAACGGAAATGTGGTGGCCTCCTACTTCCAGTTCTACGGCAACTGGCCCAAGCCGGCCTCGCTGTCCGGCGGCTCGCTGCTCCACCTGATCCCCGGGGACCAGGTGTGGGTGCAGATGGCTCTGGGCGAGTACGCCGGCCTCTACTCCAGCAGTAAGACAGACAGCACGTTCACTGGCTTCCTGGTGCACTCGGACTGGAAAAACTCTGCTGTGTTTGCGTAATAATATCCCTTCTTTGCTATGTGGACACATCTTTGCAGCAGCCCACTTGAAGCTCACACGCGTTGTGAGCTTGTCGATCGGCTATTGTCAAGTAGCCGAAGTATAGCTGAAATTGGCACTGTAATAACAATCTAAATCTATAAAGTAACTAGTAACTAAAGTTGTCAAATAATTGCCTCTGAGGTATAGTGGAGTAGAAGTGAAAATATTGAAAATTGGAAATACTACTATATTACGCGACTAATACAAGCCATCATTGTTATACATACGGCTGCAGAAATTGTTCAAAGTGCTCAATTAACTTGTATTATAGCTACAGTGACTGAGCTTTGACAAAAACATTTAGGTTCAGTCTGTAGCGTTTACTGAATATGAACAAAATGTAAACAAATTACAGTATGATAGCAAAGGAAATAAAGCAATGGTGAGGTTTGGTGGAGGTTTATGTAAACTTAACTATGTGACTGATGTTGACAAAGGACAATGGTATGTAGTAACACTGCCACTGGTCCTCCATCCATCCATCCATAGGTGAGAGTAGGAACGCAGATTCCTCTGTAACCAGAGAGTTTTGCCTTCTGGCTCAGCTCTCTTTTCGTCACAACAGTGCGGTACAGCGACTGCAATACTGCCCCTGCTTCTTCGATTCTCCGGCTGATCTCCTTCTCCGTCCTCCCCTCACTCATGAACAAGACCCAGAGATACTTCAACTCCTTCACTGGTATGGTCCTTTAATCCGTATTCTGGCGGGATACATTGGCAACGCTGTGAGCTTGTAAATAGCCTATTGGCAGCAATGGGTTTTTGTGTACACTGTAGAGGGGAAAAGGACCAGAGTAGGCCCTCCAAACCTGTGAGGGACCTATGAGTATGACCTCGCATCACCAGGCTTTCCACCTCGGAGGAAATAGGGACCGTATTTGTATAATAACTTGAGAACATACTAGACAATGTAACTTGGATGGCACATAACCATGATGAGACATTTACAGGTGTGCATATACTGAACACTGGTGGTTATTCAATATCTGGCCTGATTCACTCATATAGCCACTGAACCGCAGTCTGTCTGTGACAGTTAATTCTTGTACCAGATGTTCTGACAACGGCCTGTAGCCTCTCACACATTCAAATGGTTCTCACACTTTGTTTTTATTATCAGGGGTATTGTTGAAATGTATTCTCCCATCAATCTCTGCACCATTAACCAGAAAATCTGATACATTGTAGGATTCAAATTTGCAATTGGACCTAGACCTTCTAGCTTGCCAAAAGAAATGACCCCCTACTGTGTTTCATATATACTTAATTTCTGATTTCTTGTAGTATTGTATATGTCTTCATGAATTGAATACATAGGACCACAACACGCCCTCAGGGCTTTTTTTGTTATCCTCTCATCCTTTTAGCATTATTGTATAACTGTACCTCGTGTGTTTGCAAACTGTTGATAAAGTATTCAATCAAATCACTGCATTTGGTGTAGAGGGGAAAAAGGAGGGGGCCATGCATAGACCGCTGCGAGACATCAGTCAATTGAGTATATAGGGTTAAAAGCTTTCCTTTCTGCATATTGCATACCACCTTATGTTAAAAAATAAAGATGATTTATGTGAGGAATTTAAGCGAGACGTCTTGTGTTTCACATTATGTAGGCCTACTGCATATTCACTTTTGCAATTTTAAATTATGTATGTATTGTTGAACAGGGTACATTTTTTTGTCTTATTAAACTGATGCTTGATTCATGTTATAGTTCTAATACTTACTTATACTACTGGCCAAACGGCCACCAAACTAGTCTAAGACCTACAGTAAATGCATGGTAAAACAAGCCGAAGAATCAAATTTCCACTATCTTCCTCCGCAAGTAACTTTAAAGACTCTACTCTTCTAGACCATTCACCCTCACAATCATATTGGTTTCAAGCTAAATTATATATAATATTCTGTCTGTCCAGCAAAAGTGATTCTCAACCTTTTTAATTTCAAGGACCCTGGCTGTTACGACCCTTTGTCTAGGCGTAAAAGCTTGTAATAATTCAAAGGACTAGGAATTTAAAACTAAATATATATTTATTACAGCAAAAGTAGTAAAAGGTTACAAAAATATACAACTGAAGATGCCTAACCTAACAGGAAACAACTAAACTAAACACACTTCATCAAAACAGAATATGACAAATCAAAGGGGCACAGTCTCTAAGTCTGTCCTCAATAAAGACTGGTTTAAGAGGACAGAGGGATCAATTCTCTGCTGCTGTTAAGCTGACAGTGATCATCAATGTTTGTGAGTGAGCAGGCATGGGGGTGAAATCAGCCCTGAAATGCTTCTGACATGCATACTAGGGGTTGGCCCATGCATCCAGCAAGCCCAACCCAGTAGTCACTTTGAGTGGCACCGCACAAAGCCACGTGTGAACGTGTGTAGCCTACTATATGTCGGACATTTATTAACCCTACAATTTACAATTACAATTTAGAGCGATTTACAGTAAGCAAGAACAAAAACATGGTAAAACATCAAATACATAAAAATAGTCATCAAAACTCATATGTAAGCTAAGAACCAGTAGAATATCTATATAATGAAACAATGAATATACACTATAGAGTGCTATGTCTACATAAAATGCTATTGAAGTTACATAAGTTGAGCCTTTGCTTTGCATACTGTAAGGTCGTCAAGGCTAGGGCAAGTGCTATGGCAAATGCTACGAGCTAAGATGGAGTCTGAAGAGGTGGGTTTTCTTGACTACAGCGGAAGATTGGGAGTGAGTCTGCAATTCTGATTGCAATGGGAAGTGCATTCCATAGTTTTGGAGCCAGAAGGGAGAAGAGTTTGGGACGTGTGGAGCGTTGTCCCGGCATTTGTACTTCCAGATTCCCTGCGTTGGCTGATATGAGCGTGTGGGAGGGTTTGTAGGGTCCGATCAGACTTGCAAGATATGGGGGTGCCATACCTTTGGTTGCTTTGAAGGCGAGCATCAGAGTTTTGTACTCTGTGCGGGCAGCGACCAGGAGCCAATGGAGGGAGCGGAGAAGGGGGGAGACATGTGAGAATTCTTCATTTCTGGCTGGTTGAAGACCAAGCGAGCTGTGAGCAGCATTCTGAATCAAATGGAGAGGCTTATGTGCGCATGCCGGTAGGCCTAACCTCAGTCTTAACCGGCCATGTATGTCGTACTTTGTCATATTAGTCTTAACCGGCCATCTATGTCTGACTCCGTCATATCAGACTTAACCGGCCATGGTATAAACGTTACTTTATCCGCCAAAAAAAAGTTGTTTGTGGTTGGCACAAAAATAGTGGTGTAAGCAGGATTCAAACCCAGGGCGTATGGATTAACGAGCCATGCTATTATGACAACGCCCAACTCATGTAAAAAGAAAGAAAAACCCCGCCCAGTAGGGGAGGGGTAAGAAAAGCCCCGCCCAGTAAGGGAGGGGATGGGGAGGGGGAAAAACATATTTTTTTAATGACAGATGTAGACACTACGACCACAAATGTCCCAAGAAACTCGCTAGACTAGCAACCCAGTCTGCTGCGCTCTGGGAGAACAGAGCAGCTTCAAACAAGCAGCCATCATGCTTGTTTGAAGCACGGCTAGAAGGCTGTTTCAACTTTCAACCAATCAGATTGCTTCCTCAAAACAACCTGTTGTATAATAAGAATTAGACCATGGACCCATTTGATCAACTTAAAAAAAAAATCTCTACACCATGAACTCTTCAGCGTTGAGTGTAGGCCTATGTACTTACGGTTACGGTACTTACTACAAGTGTACAACATTGATCCATAAGGGTTCATCAGCAAGCATTACAGATCTGTAAGTAAGTGTCAATTCTTTTTTTTTTTTTTTATAATTTTTATCCCACGATTTTGTAACCCATTTTTCACCCCTGTGTCAATTATCTAATGTGATCCTGGGCTCTACACACCCTCCGCCAACCTAGTTCCCATATATGGGGGACATGGGGAGAGCAATGGACTTGAACTCATGCTTCCTTCATGCCTGAGTGTCCAAGTTGCTCCTTTACACCCGACAGGGGGGAGTTTCCCGGGTTGGACGTAGCGCGTGGAAGGAACACGTTATTCCAACCAGTTCCTTTCCCCTCCATCAGGCGCCCCGGCTGGCCAGGGGGAGGCAGTTTAGAGACCAGGATTACTGCATGTTTTTTGTGAGGGTACCTACCCTAGTGGACACGGGGAGAACATGCAAACTCCACACAGAAAGGCCCTTTCGCCAACCCCGCGGAGGAGGAAACACGCCGCCAGCAGCCACAGCGTCCCGAGCGGGAATCGAACCCAGGACCTTCTAGCTGTGAGGCGACAGCACTACCAACTGTGCCACCGTGCCCCCAAGGGGCGGGTCCATTTTGACCCCGTGTTATAATATAAGACATTGTCGTTTGTCTTCCAGTTTAACCACTTTAAACATGTTATTATAAAGGTTTCAAAGATAGTGAAACTACAAGATCTACGGTTAAAATTGAGTTTGAAGTTACAATACGTGTCTGATTAACAATTAACATCAAATATCTGACGCTGAATCAAGCAACTTAAAAACTGTCTGACTGTAATGTGTCTTGTGCTTTTAATTGTATTGAACTACTGATGGTGTTGATGAAAAACAAAAACAAACTGTCTCGGGTACACACACAAGCCAAAGTAGAAAGTAGAAAATGACAGCAAAAGTGAAATATCCCTTTAAATCAGGCCTGTCGAACCCATTTTGGGGTGAGGGCCGTATTGGTCAGAAGGTCACTTGATGTGGGCCAGAACCAGTTGCGGACCCGCGCTCACACGCATTCACTCATACAGCATTGTTTTTCAGTCTGTTTTCTCAGTCACTGCTATAACTACAGTATCATTCATATATATATATATATATATATATATATATATATATATATATATGAGGAAGTTTTCCCCCATTCTGGGCACAATAAGGCAAGAAAAACACTTATTTTTAGGGCAGTTTAAATTCAGTGGGTAGTTAATCAATCGGCATTTTGATTTATTCACACTAGAGAGGTGCCCGTGGGGCCTCTACGGAGGTGCCCGTTGGGCACTGGCCTACTTGGAATGATGCAAGTTGGAAATTCATGCCCCACCCAGATAATAATGTCTGTGTCCCTTTTATGCCCAACGTCAGAATGATGTCAGATTTCTGTATGTCTCTCTGTACCTTTATGGAGAGGAGTTCTGTGTGTGACACCACTGCCTGGTGTGTGTGTGTGTGTGTGTGTGTGTGTGTGTGTGTGTGTGTGTGTGTGTGTGTGTGTGTGTGTGTGTGTGTGTGTGTGTGTGTGTGTGTTGTGTGTGTGTGGGTGCACGCATATGCGTGTGAATTTACTGTTTAAACAAATGTATGATGTTTATATTTTCCTAGCAAACATCTTGTGAGACAACAGCACCCTCCTCTGGCAGAGTGTAGGTGATTGTAAAGTGAGATTTCTCCAAGTTGGCACAGCAAAATGTTACCACTACCAGTGATAGAATTTGACCGTCTTACATGGTTTGGTGAAGCAGTCAGCCCACACATATATTCATACCGTGTACCGACGGTGGAGCAAACCATGCAAGGAGCAATTAGGGGTTCAGTGTCTTGCTCAGGGACACTTCGACACCAACTCTGGGGGGGCCCAGGATTGAACTAGGAAACTTATGGTTCCCATGCGGCCGCTCTACCTCCTGCAACCACCAGGGACTCAGAGCAAGTAGATGGGTGGAACCACATTTATTATAGAGAGAGTGCCAAATGATACAAGCCAAAGCACATGCTGTCATGAGTCATGACAGAGGCTCTCTCCAGACCAGTGTGGAGATGATTAACTAAAATAGTCTCTCCTTAGTTTTAGTCTTTGTCAAAATCTTGCAGACTATGTATCATTTCAGAGATGTTTGTATAGTTGTCTGGCTACGCGAGACCACTTCCAGTTGCTATACAAATTAATAATTGTATTATTATCATCATCATTCCTCTACAGTTGTTGCCAGGTGTTTGTTCCGCAGGTGGGGCAGCAGTGCGTCTTGATAGAAGGTCTCCAGTTTGGACACGGTCTCCACCCACCACTCGGGGTCAAAGGTGACAGGGACGATGGCGGTCTCTCTGAGGGTGTAGACCACCAAGTCGGCCTGGGTCAGCCCCGTCACAGCCAGCTGCACCTGGATCTGACTGTAGTAGCTGTGCTCCTCCTTCACATGGTAGACCGGAGGCTGTATGGGCAACACGGAACGGAACGTAAACATTAGTTAACCACTTCACTTACACACCAGCATTCATATTCTGAGGGATGCTTTCACGGAAATAATAGCAGATCTAGAAGCTTACAGGGCGTCACAGTGAGACCAGTACAGAACACTGCCCAACAAGGCTAAAGTTGTTATGGCAGTGGCACTCAAACAACTGTTTCAAGGTTTTGGCCGCAGACCACCATTTGGAAAGATTTTGTGCCAGGGACCCCCATAAGAGGTGATGTGCTAGAATGTTTGCTATACAAACTTTTTCTAAACTTTTCAAGATTACAAAAAAGTTTAATATAAAATTTAGATTTACATCGCATTGGGGAATTCTCCTTTAGGCTCCATTTTAGTGGATGGTCTGTGTCTGTCCCACGTTGCTTGTGTTTGATGAGGCTTCCAATCTGGACATACCAAAAATCTGATTTGGTGTGTAAACGTGGCGTTAGTGTGCCGTGAGTCAAACCAGTTTTCAGTGAGCGTACATCTTCTATTTATTTAGAGTGGGTGTTTAAACAGACAATACTGTCCTAGTGTTGTCAGAGGAGCGCTACCTTCATGGGTCTCTGTGCGTCTCTGTGGTCCATCTTCAGACAGAAGCCTGTGTCCTGCACACAGGCCTCCTCCACCGTCCTCTCTCTGTGCTTGTACGGACACTTCACCTCCAGACACAGCAGCCATTGGCCGGTCTGTCTGTCCGTCACAATGCCGTCAGGGCTGGCAGCCAACCAGGAGCGCTGGGGGTCGATGAATAAGCCGCACTCCTGCACAGTCACATCTCGACCCAGAGCTCTGCTCTTTAGACCCTGGAAACAAACATATGCTGCATATGAAATTATTTTATTTATTGCAAGATGATTTCCTACCCATCACCCCAAAATCCAATAACAGTGGAGGTTAAGGCATTACCTGATACTTGCGAACAGCCACTTTCTCCCTCTCTACTCCCCACCGCATGGCTCGGGTCTGAACATGTGGTCCCTCCCCTGACGGGGTGAAACATGACATGAAAACAAGAACGCACAGAACACTGCTTCCTCTCACAGCTTCACTAACACATTATAGTCGTTGTAGCTGAAAATATGGTCTGAACATGCAGCTGAAAATGAAATATAGGAACACTGCAGAAGATTATGTCATTAAGCGTTGCCGTTTATTGTACATGAGTTTATTACACCCAGAAGAACGCTTCACATGCCCGCCGAGTAGACTCATCTCTCTTGGCTCACAAAATCCCCATTGCAGTCAGAACTTCAGACTCACTCCAAATTGTCTGCCCTAATCTGAAGACTCACCTCTTCAGACTCCACCTCACCCCCTAGCACTCACCTCTTCAGACTCCACCTCACCCGGGTCACCCCCTAGCACTCACCTCTTCAGACTCCACCTCACCCCCTAGCACTCACCTCTTCAGACTCCACCTCACCCGGGTCACCCCCTAGCACTCACCTCTTCAGACTCCACCTCACCCCCTAGCACTCACCTCTTCAGACTCCACCTCATCAGACTCCATTTTTTCAACGTTATTTGTGTCATGATGATACAAGCCCACAACACGTTACATCCACAACACGTTATGGGTTTTAGATATTTAACCCATAACGTGTCGTTATTAAGACATTATTAAGACAGCTAGATAGACAGCTTTGGGGTCAAACAGTTTGTCAAACAGTTTGTGTACCTGTGATAGAGTTGAGGTAGGAGGCGGGGGGGTTGTGGCGGGCGGGGTCTTGGACGAAGCGACAGTGGGCGATGCGGTGAGCGACGGAGGCCGTGATGCGGTTCTTCCTCCAGGAGAACCAGGCGGGGTTCTCCCTCTGGCCGCGGGTCAGAGCCTCCACCTGTTTCACCACCCTGCACTCCACCTGCACCCCAACACCAACTGGCACCTCCTCTGGGCTGGGAGGAGCAGCATCTCTGTCATTACACCTCCTCCTGATGGTAGGGCTGCCAACATTCAAGACATGTAAGTTGACTACTACTAATCATAGACTGCTCTGTCTCCGTCGGAAAGAAACCTCATGTCCAAAACTGTTACTTTTCTAGATTCAAATTGAAAAGCATCAAAGGTAGCAGATCTACAAGCTCAAACGTGCCAAGTTTTGAGCTTGGGGATCTGCTACTTTTGATGCTTTTGTGTGATGCTGTTGTATGATCAAGTAGGACATTAAAATTTATAAAAACAAACAAAAAAGTTAAAAAGTTCAAGTTTCTGCCCGACAGCAACGAAATGCGATTAGTGATTTAATTGGGTTTTTTGACAATGATCATTGGAACATACAGTACATATAAATAAAGATGACATGTCTTTTTGGCTTTTAGGCAAACAGATATGTAAAATAGACGTGTTCCTCAGATGCCTGAGGGAGGTCTTTGACCGACACGTTGCAAGTAAAATAAAATGTGTTTCTTTATAGAGCAAACAAAGACAGTGTAAGGGTGTTTTATCTTTCTCTTACCCAAGGCTTTGTGAAGAAAAACTGCACAGGGCCGATATGACAAATAACTTCAATATACAAATAAATAAATCAAATACATGATGTACTATGACTAATGATGTTATACTTCTGTCCCTAAATGCCCCAAATAGAGACTGGTTGAAATCGGTTAAAAGTCAGACAATGAGCTGGAAATAACGATTTAGGGTTTGACATTTCTGTTCATTTCAACCAGATGTTTTCATGCAGATAAAATGATTAGCTCAAATAATCTGATTAATAGCTCATCTAATTGCGATCAGGCGATTATGTAATAATTGTTACAGGCCTACCTGTCAGAGCTTAGTGTAACATTAGGTGTTGTGTTCTTCTTTCTGTCAGAGCTGTGACTCCTCTGATTTGGAATCAGTGCAACATTAGGTGGTGTGGTCTTCTCCCTGTCAGAGATGTTCTTTCCTTGACGTCCTCTGTGTGTGGTTTTTGTCCCAGTTTGTGGCTGGTACGGGGCAGCAGCAGCGCCTCCTTTCTGTGAGGTGATGCTGGGGTGGTACCAAATGTTAGCAGGCACCAGTTTCTGCTTGGATCCTGTCTGTGAGGTGATGCTGGGGTGGTACCAAATGTTAGCAGGTACCAGGTTCTGCTTGGCTCCACCTCTTGTCGTCACAGGGACTCTACTGGGGGCAGAATTGTGCGTTGACTTCCTGTCAGGTCCATTGTTCTCTACTGCCACTGGCATGCTGGAATACCTGACAATGACAATGACAGAATGTCAGGTTATTACTGTGTGTCCTTCTGAGTGACTACAGGACCCCAATGGAAACAAGCCATAGGCTTTCTTGGGTTTAAAATCCTCTTAGCAGACTTTGAATTGAACTGTATTTTCCAGTGCTTTGTTTTGCAAACTGCTAATGAAGTATTCAATCAAGCAAACCATTAACAGATTTAGAAAAATAAAATAATATATATCATATAATGTAATATAGGCAATTCCCAACATGTGGGCCACAAGAGTATTGCAGGTGGGCCCCCACAAATTTGAGTAATACTAATATATAATATATAATATAATAATATATGTATACATACATACATACATACATACATACATACATACATACATACATACATACAATGTATGTATGTATGATACATACATACATACATACATACATACATACATACATACATACATACGCACGCACGCACGCACACGCACACGCACACGCACACACACACACACACACACACACACACACACACACACACACACACACACATACACATACATACTCATTTTGGGAGTCCTTGACTGATTGATTGATTGACATTTGTATTTCACAGTATGTAGAATGGGTACATTTCATCAGGGTCAACCATTTTCAATAAATCAGAACATTTAAAATGACGTCGTCACCGTCACACAGTAAAACAATACACAGCAGAGTTTGAGAACCACTGATTTAGATTAGAAGACACATTAAAACAGTTGGGGACAAGTGGAGGATAGCTTGTGGACCATGAATACTTATACTAGTATGTCAGGCTCATGTATTGTTGACTGGAATGCACAGATGAGGCCTATTTCTGATTGGGGGGGTTCTGGTGGTGTGTACACTGGGGACACACAGACATCCCGCCCCGGTACATCAGTGGCACGACTAACCTCAAATCAGACTCTCGTGGGTCGTGGTATATATTTATCTGACATTTTCAATCGATAAATGTATACATTTACACAACACACGACAGTAGTTCGAAACTTCCAGTGGTGACCTTTTTGCTATCTGGTGACCTTTTAATCTATTAATAAAACGAGACGGTCAGTCGGGCCAGAATTCGATAGGTCACCACATTCAGCGTAACGCCTGGGACGCGACGTTTTCCGTGTTTTGGCCAAGGAAGGATCGAGAGACTATATTATTCATTTATTACTATGGATTAGATACAGGTGAGACTGCACCGCGTTTTTAAATCTAGTTTGAAATCGATTCATACGATTCATCATTCCGTGTTTTTCGAGTCGGACACATGGAGGTCGTGATGTCTTCCCAACAAAACTTAATCTGTTTTGGTTCAACTTAATTATTATACGCTATCGTACCGACAAGAACTATGACGATGCGTTCTTGACTTGTTGTTAGCAGTCTGTCACTGGACAGTGTTTAGTATTTATTTTATATATTAATCAATCCTGTGCGAGAGAATATAGTGTGTTGTTATTTGTTGGATTTTACCTGTTGTAGCTGCTTTAACCCCCGGCCTCTGTGTGGGTGTAATGGTACAGTGAGCTGTTCTGTTGGAGAAATGGAAACAGAAAATGAATCATTACAAATAACATGTAGGCGAGTCATCACTGCATGTCAGATGACAAACACGTCACGTTAACCCGAGTCTCTGACCATCTGATCTACATATTGTACACAAAAACAAAAACAAGAATTGGAAATACAAGAATAATGTTTTTTTTTATGTATTATTATTATTGAACATAAGACTATACTGGACTGGATAGGACAGTGGAAATCTTTTTTCATGAAAACAGTCCAAACGAGCCAATAGATGGCGTTGTTTAATCATTTTCAAGCGAATGGGAATTAAGGACAACAAATATTTTTGTTTGTTTTATGGTAAAGTGGTGTTCAATATTATTGCTGTTTCTGTTCATTTGCTGTGGTCCTACCTGGTCAGAATGTAAGTCTCAAAAACCCAACATTCTAACATTTCAAGATATAAACCAGAGTTTTAGTCATTTTTACTGTAGCATTTTTCTTAAACCACAATTGTATTTACTGAAAATGTAATCTTGGAGTTTGATGTATTGTATGGTAATCATGGGGTTTGGTATACGAGGAGGATCATCCTATAACATTTTATTACAAATTTGTCAAACCCAAGGCCAGGTTCTGGTCAAAACACTAAACTTGTAAATTCCTATTCTGTGTGTCTCAGATGGAGACAACATGACTGCATCACAGATCACTTCCTGTTTGTATGTGAGCGGCCTGGACGCAGCCCTCAACCACATGTTGATCTCCAACAGGAACATTACTCTCATCATCAACGCCAGCGACCTACAGGTGAGTAGTTCCTTTCCTAGTAGTTGTTCCCATTCCAGCATCAGAAAAGGCTGCCGATACTGCCTAAAATGCTGGTATTGGTGAGTGTGCTATGACAATCTGATACCACGTAATTTATCACATATTTAATTTGTAGTAATATTTTTAATCTGTCGATGTTGCACAACTCTTTTATAGTCTTACTGAACTATTTACATTATTATTGTACTTGTAGCTGCACTTTGGATTGTTTATTTATTCCTGCACACTGGTATTGGATCGGTACTATGTATCAGTTGGTATCGGGAAAAGACGACATTTTATCGGTACAGCTCTACTAGTTACACTGTACAGGCCATTTGTACTTAGACATGCATGGCTTAATCTTTGAGACAAACCAGGTAGGCCCCCTCCGCCCACCAAAGAGCCGGAGAGACCCCCGTCACCGAACACAGTACAGAGGACGTTAAAATTAAGAAAGAAATATCACTGCACTTTAAATACTAGCATTCCCATGTATGATGCAAGTTAAACACATCAGTCATCCCTGTGATCCCTTATGGTGACAAAAAAATGGTGGAACTTTAAATCTATTATGTCAACAGTGAATAGAATAACATGAGATATTGGGTTGAAAGTACAAGCTGAGAATAATAACTACCTACTACCTGGTTGATCCTGCTAGTAGCATACAGTATGCTTGTCTTAAAGATGAAAGTACAGTTTGTACAGTGTAACTGCTAAAGGCTCGTTAAATCAGTTATTGTTCCTTTGATCACTCCTCAGTTCTGGGCCCAACATTCAGCAAAATATTAAAACAAAATGTTTTAATGCCAAGGTTGAAAGTGGATAAAGGTGTCAGGTGGCCACTGGTCAGTGACAATGTTTTGAATGAGCTGTTGGCTGTTTCCACAGAAATACATTTTTAAAACTTATTTCTAGAATTAAGCTATTTCACACTTTAAGTGTTATTTGTGGAAAATAAAACTAATATGCAATGACTATGACTAAGTCAAAACCAGGAGTTGCCCCTGAAAGTGTATATTTTAATGTCCAGATATTAAGTTCAAGTTGTGTGCTGTTATTGGGTGTATTTGTTTAGGTATCCTACCCACACCCAGGAAATGTAGAGATCCTCCATGTGCCCATTGAGGATCGACCCCACCAACCACTGGCTCCGTACCTTGACACCGTGGCTGACAAGATCCACAACAACCAATCGGGTAGCACGTTGGTTCACTGTACGCAGGGACGCAGTCGATCTCCTGCACTGGTCATGGCCTACCTGATGAAGTAATGCAATACTACTTCTATTATTATCTGTTTATTACACTACTACTACTACAGCTACTACAACTACTGCTAACTATCTGAGATAGTGTGTGGTGGTGAGGGGTGTTAAACTGTGTGATCCGTGGGCCGCATGTGGCCCAGGGAGAGGTCCAATGCGGCCTGCAAGATGATTTTCTTGCAGGCCGCATTTCAAAATATCTTTCCATTTCTGATAAGCAGCAAGCTATTATGCTCTGATTATTTGTATGTATATCAGGACAAATTTTTGACAAAACGGAAGCGGGGAGGTGGTGTCACTGTCATATGTGCTTTATCCTGATCATTTTCAGAGCTTCCGTGCTCCACTGTTAAATTGTGTGAGGCAACAGTCTGGCTTGCGAGACAGTACTACTTTTCAAATAAACTAAACTAAAATACTTTGACTTTAACGTCCTTCGTTCCTGCCTCTCCCCTCTCTGTTTGACTGGCAGGTATGAGAACATGAGGCTGTGTCAGGCGTGTGACGTGATGATAGACAAGCGTCCCTTTGTGCGTCCCAACGCCGGCTTCTGGAGACAGCTGATAGACTATGAGATCAAACTGTTTGGTAGGAACACTGTCAGGATGGTGAAGACACCCTCTGGAGTCCTACCAGAGGTTCAACACCACAACCCAGACACTGATGCATACTGTCTGAACACCTGACATCAACACATATACTTTCTGACTAAATGCTACCTGATGGAAAGAATTGTTGGCTTTGAGCAGGTCACAAATGTCTTGTTCTTGCTGATAGCTGAATACTGCTGCTGATATTGTGTAGTCCTGGATGACATGTAGAATGAACATGCATCATGTCATGTTACACATATGTGACTCTTTTTGATAGTCATGGTGCCAAGACTAACTGTTCAGGAGAGGAGAAAACATTGTTAGGTGTAATATTAGTCCACAGAAGTGAAGTTTTCTCAACTCGCTGATTTCTGCATGAAATTAAAGGAGTATAAGCCATATCTCTAAAAACTGAACAAATTCCCTGCTTTCATGACATGAAAAAGTCTTACTGTATTACTATTTTCTTCATGCACAGGTTGTAGTACATTGTGATTTTCAGTCTTGCATTTACCTTCACAATATTGTCACAGTAGCATTACTGTGGATGAAATACTGTAACACAAGATGTTTACGTCATTTTCTTTCCATTTTAATGTTTGACACTAGGTGGCACGCACCGTCTGAGCTGCCTCTTCCATAGAAGACCATGGTCTATATAATAGTATAGACCATGGTCTTCTATGGAAGAGGCAGGTCAGACTCTAGTCTATACTATAGTTTTAATGGTGGTGTATCTGTGTCTTGTCACTCTTGTGTTTATGTTGAAATGCAATTGAATACTTGCATACAATGACAATAAAAGGGCATTCTGATTCTTATGATGCTCCACAATGTATCTTAGGGTCTCAGGTAGTTTCAGACTGGCAGCCCAAACCAGATTTTTTGGCTATTCAGATTGGAATCAGATAGGTTGAATCCCAAGTGCGAACAGCAGAAAAAGAAAACCACATGAAGTGATTTTTGTGAATCAGATTTGAACCACATCTATACACTGTCTGCAGCCAGATTTATACTTGATTTTACAATGATACTCAATTACTGGTCAGAATATAGAGCTATTTAACACAAACAATATCACTTGCACAACCTGTCATGACACTATGACAGTGTCATACAGAAGTACCAAACATCACCAAGCTCAAAACGCAACACATTGTGAGCTTGTAGATCAGCTATTTTTTAAAGAAAATTGTACGACATCTTAATCACAATAATGGCACACCCAAAATAGGGATGAAAAGTGGTTGTGTGATCAAAAATAGCTACAGTAAGCATGAGCTTTCAGGTCCGCTATTGTGCTGTTAATAGCGAAGCCAAGGCAAGACAAGACATCTGTTTGAATAAAACAGCAACAACTACAAAAATCATCTCATTTATTTGCAAAACACAAAAAAAGGAAAGCTGTTGAAGTTGTATATTTGTGTAAAGATTAGTTCCAAAAGTGTTTTTCATGAACACAGTGCAACACACGCGTTTAGTTTCTCCAGGTGCGTTAACCTTTTCGTTACAACCAGAGAGGAAGTAGTTATTGTAATCGGTTGTAGTTATGGGTTGGAATGACGACGGCAGGGGTTCAGAAGGAGGACCTCAGGGATCAAAGGTCATCAATACTGGAAACTTCTCTTGGTCTGGATGTCGTCCAGGATCTGCTGCAGTTCCTCGTCCTCGAAGCGTCCCTCTAAACTGAGGAGCACATGAAGAACACTGGATTACTCACTGGTAGGGATGAGGAGGAGGAGGAGCACTTTAATAACATACACAGTGTACACAGTACTACACACCTCACCTGCATTTCGTCTATCAGGTGGAAACCCCATATGTCCAAGACTTGTACTCAGGATTCAAATTCAAAAATAGCAAAAGCAGCAGATCAACAAGATTTTAGCTTGTGGGAAGACAAAAATGTCTACCGTAATCCGACAGCAACGATGTGTTTCTTTTGAGCAGAAACCTCATTTGTCATTTCATCTTTCCCGCATAAATGAATGTCCTACTTCATCATAGCACAGTATCACAAATGCGTTTTGACCTTGTTGATCTCCTACTTTAGCTATTTCTTAATTTGAATCCTAAAAAGTAACTGTTTTGTACATATGAGGTTTCCACCCGACAGACGATATGATGCCAATGTTCTAACTATGTATGTACAATGTATACCTGCTATCACACACTGCTATCTGTCTGTAGTAGTATGTGTATATATCTTTATTTGTATTATTTAACCTGTTTTCCATCTCTTTCCCTTTGCTCTAAACTCTACCTCCATCTTCCCACAGAATACTACAAAATGATGGGGAGCTCCCCCCAGAATAAATCAATAAAAGATTCACCCACTGCTTTACACCTGTAAATCTGTGATGTGACCAATACAACTGATACCATTATTGATTCCACTGTTATTATTATATACACACACACACAAACTAACCTGGGGATGAGAGCCTTGCCCTCCTCGGCTGCCTCAGGACACAGGTTGGCCAGACTAGCCAGCTCAAACTTATGAAGCTTCTTTTGTAGTAGAAGACTGGAAGAGACAACAGTACAGCACATGTTACACGCATGCACGCACATGCAAACACACACACGCTAAACCGATTTTAGTCAGGCTCTATTTATGACAGCATAAGATCTGTGCATAACTTGTAGTCCCAGGTTTCAACTTTACAGAAGGAAACCGGTAGAATGATCCAGTTCATATTTTACCATGGCTTCATTTGATTGTCTTGGCAGCAGATTTGAACCAGAGACACATACATATTACACTTTTGTTACTGTATGCGTCTCCTGAACCAGAACAGGAAAACGGATGTGCCACCCATCGCTCGATATTAAGGGCTGTCCAGAGAAAGTAATGAATGACGCTCCAAGCTTTGTGCTGTAAATGCAGCTACGACAGAATGGGGGTAAGTAGGCGGCAGTCATTAGCTCATTTAGCTGTCCTTTCCTTTTGTTATTTAAAATCTTCCAATGGTTCCGACTCGATGCCATTAACACAGGTGTGAATGGCCAGATATGTGCTAAACAGAGTGTGGTGACAGTGCATTCAGTCTTTGTATCACTCACACCATTCTGTTCAATCCAAAAATAGTGAAAAGCAGAATGCATTCATTAAAGGCAAGGGTTTAAAATTAACAAACTGATTTATGCTTCACGCAGTTCACAGTCACACAAGTTACTGTCAAAATGGCAATGTGTTGCTCTCCTAAAATACAAGCTCATAAAACGTTGTAAGCGACACAAACTCAAACTAATAGACAAGTATAATCGGTCAGTTAGCCTCCTAGGTACTGTATTAATGATTATGTGATATCTTGTCTACACTCACTAGAGTGTATTCCAACAATCGCAACTGGAACCCAGTATATCCAAATGAGGACGTGAGTAAAGTATGATGACGCAGATGGCGCATCATAGTGTGTGTTAACTATTAGTAATTGCTCCAGTCGTCAAACCATGTCAACGAATAGCTAGAATTTGGATTCAGATCAAATTTGTATTGCAAAACACTGTGTTATTCTGTGAGAAGACAGACTACTTCCTGACATGCGTAAGGTTAAAAATGTACTTGTCCAAGGAGAATTGTCTCAAAAAGTTAATGTCAAGCCCTGTCACCATCTGGAGATCTGAGACTACACATTATGCACAGCGTAGGGCTGGGCGATATTGTGATGATTTCAAACGTTTGAATTCAATTATGATTAATATAATGTGACAGTGTGTTTGTGTGTCTCACCTGCGGACACTAGCGATGGTCTCTCTGTTCTTGAAGCGGCTAAAGCGGCCGGTGTAGTTGAGTGTTTTCATGAAAACTTCAGACAGCTCCTGTTCATCCTCGGCGCTCTCGTTCTGCTGTTTACGATGTTCCAGCAGCATGTGAACCTCTGAGTTCAGCAGCGTCTCTGCACTCTCAAACTCTGCAACGCAATTCAATTACATTTTATTAGAGTGCCACATCACAACAGAACAAGTTGACTCAAGAGCAATTGTCCCACCCTGAATAAGCTATTTTTGCTACAGTCCGAGTGGCAGCTTTAACTGGAAGAAACGTTGCAGGCTCTAGGGTGGGCGGCCATCAGTTGTATAGGTCAGGACACTGGTTCTCAAATTATTTGTGGGGGGTCCCCAGATGACAGTGTAACAGTCAAACATTGGCCAAATTATCAAAAAATATAAGACGGTGTGGAGTCAAACTACATTTTATTTAACTACATTCCAAGAAGTGCTTGTCACTTTTCTGCGGGGTCACGGCCTGAAAAGGTTGAGAAACACTGGTTCTCAAACCTTTTCATGTCAAGGTTTGTGACTCTGTGGCCCAAATTGGCCACAGAGTCACGACACGGACCCCCATAAAATATGGATAAAGTGGTTAAAATGATTGTGATGCTATAACACATTTTGCTAGGGACCCCCTGGAAACCCCTCGAGGACCCCTGAGGGTCTCTAGTCAGGACCCCACTTTGAGAACTAATGGCACAGGAAACATGATCAACAACAGCGGTGGAAGAACTCAAGATGTTTAATGGAATGCTACATTATGAAAATAAGCTGTTTTTTATTTCGGTGAAAGTACTGATTGATTGAATACAATACAATTAATATGATTAAATACAATCATTGCTATACTGTGTTGATATGTGTGTGCATGATTGTATTTTGAAACATAACAATATTACAGTCACAGCCTTTAAATGATCAATGACTGGATTTTACAGCGGTCCCAGAGATTTGAAAAAAGCAGGTGGTTATTGAGATTAAAAGAGGTTATGAATCACAGTTTTGGGAAACTATAACATTAACAGTTTTGTTAGGCTGTCTCAATCTTAGATTTGAGAAACACAACTAGTGCTGTTTCCTAAACAATAAGTAGAATGATGGTTAAGTATGCTCTTGGAGGAGGGGGGGGGGGGGGTCACTATAGCTAATATTTGGTGATTGGCCTGGTCTAGCCGATTGTGTATTTGCAGCTGGAGATTGCCTCTCACACCTCAATGATCGTTATGTTTACTGGCTACCGCGATCAACTGTGCCAGACAAGCTAATACACAATATACAGTAACACGATCGCTCATCTTTCTATGTTTTCTAGACAGCAACTTGGTGTTCTACAATCTACATACAGCCAACTAGTTGGAGAATTATAGCACATTTGAGGCTTTAACGGCCAACCTTCTTTTCTTTTATGTATTACCCGAGAACATTAGGTAAGAGATTACTTCTGAACAGTTTGACCAACTGTGTCTGTCTGTAATAATTCTCTTATACAATTCGAATATTACAAGAAAACAATTGGGAATTGTAATAATCTCAAAATAGTCCATGAATGTAACGTATAGCCTTCTAGAGTAGACTAGACTATAGGACAACATTCAAGTAACGTTACCTTTAGGAAACAGTAACTGTGAAGCGTCCTCTTCTACATCACCCACATGCGTTTGAGCCGCGCCGCCTCCCGTCGCCATGACGACCACGAGTAAACAATAAACACTTAAAACAATAAACAAAGTAATAGCATAAAACACAGAAGCAGAGTTAGTATGTAAACACTAATACATCAACAATGTATGCACGCTCTTCTCCCATCTGACTGACCGGATTTCTGTAAACACAACAAAACTTTCACTTCCGGGGCAAGGTAACCGCCACATTCCTCCTCTTCCGGGGTCAGCAACCTAAAGCCGAAAATAGCAGATTTACAAGCTCACAGCAGTGTAGCAGACGCAGCTGTGTAAATCTGATATTTTCGTCGCAAGTTACACCACCATACAACGGAACATCACACCGCTTCACACCGTTTTGAGACCTTTAAATTTAAACACGTTATAAAACGGTCATAGAATATGATGAACAAATTCTATGTAGGCATAACCCCAATTCCCAAATATGCCTTTAAGTCGAGCCCAACCCTTAAAACCATAGATTAGATATATATATCTATGCTTAAAACAACCAAACACACATCTTCCATTTATGATTATTATCCGTCCCTCCTGTAAAATTAAAGTAAACACCCCCCCCTTCCCCCCGCCACACAGTCATCCAGGTTTGTTGATGAAATTAAATGATTACTATATTTACCCAGGGTATCTGGGCTAAGCTCAAGAACTTGTTTCCAGCCAGGCCCTGCTCATAGAACATTTCATCGTAGTGGTTCAATGCCTTGTTCAAGGGCACTTCAGCGGTGGTAATTTTAACGTGTCGGACCGCTGATTCGAACTGGCGACCTTCCGTTATCAAGACCGCTCCGCAATCCGTTCGGCCACCGCGCCACGCATGGTTACCCTAGCGGCGACTTTTTAAAAACGTTAGTCAGGTTGTTTGTTGATAAATCAACCCTGGACCAACCATGGTTATAATATAATTATGGTTAGTTACCGATCGCAGCGCGACTTAAAAAAAAGTCGCATCCAGGTTTATTGATTACCATGGTAACCGCTGCGCGACATTTGAAAAGTCATCACGTGACGTCACGCGCGGGTGTCGGCTGCCCGATTCTGATTGGCCCGACACACAACGTCTCGACGCCGCGGATTGGCTTAAGCGTCGTGGTGTGACGTGGCACCGTTCGAATAAAAGTCCGGGGCCGGGCCGTTGAGCTTCATTCTGATATTCTTCGCGGAGTAGCAGAGTCGATCCAACGGAGAGTTCACCTTCCTGTTATCATCAACTAACCGTTGGCGTTCACTACTAGAACAACCAACCAACTGAACCAAGCTATCTACTGCTGCAGATCCAGCCTTGTTTCTCAAACCAGAGAAGAGTGTAGCAGTCAGTGAATTAGCACAGTTAATTAGCACTAAAAGCCAACTGACGGTGCACCGTTCGAATAAAAGGCCGGGGCCGGCCGTTGAGCTTCATTCTGATATTCTTCACGGAGTAGCAGAGTCGATCCAACGGAGAGTTCACCTTCCTGTTATCATCAACCAACCGTTCACTACTAGAACAACCAACCAACTGAACCAAGCTATCTACTGCTGCAGATCCAGCCTTGTTTCTCAACCCAGAGAAGAGTGTAGCTGTCAGTGAATTAGCACAGTTAGTTAGCACTAGAAGCCAACTGTCACCATGGGTCAGTGTTATGGAAAACCTGATCCACAGCTCATCCAGAGGACCAGAGAAGCCCCACTGCCCTTTGTTCAGGTTGATCCTGTCCAGGCTCTGTTGCCTCCTCCAAGCCTTGTAAAGGTCCCTCCTCAGCAGCATTCATTGGCTGGTGCTGGAGGAGCGGTCGCTGGCTGTTCAACCGAGCCCGTCGTGGTGATGACCTATGGGGCCTTCAAGATGGCACAGCCCTGCATAGAGCCTGCCAAGAAGAGCAAAGGCTCACAACGACGACCCGTTCCCCCAACCAAACCCACCCGCTCAACCCAAACCAAGCTGTCTACAGCAGCGGCGCTCAGCCAGGAGGCTGGGGTTGAAGCCACCATCCACCAGGCATCAGTAGACAACCTGCACCACCACTCTATGGACGAGGGTTATGGCACTATGGACAGAGCCGATGGAACCTTGCATAGTAGAGTGTGCTCGCCTTCCATTCCTCCTACTACCGTACGATCAGCACCTATCCAGCGGATGGATGTGGTCCCCTCCAGCGACGACACCACCAACAAGGACAAAGACTTTGTACCCATGCAGCTAGTGTCAAAGCCCGAGTCCCAGATAGCCTACAGCACAGTTGTGTCAAAGCCTCCGATAGCCTACAACAGCGCAGTGTCCTCTGGGTTAAAGCCTGAGCCCCCATTAGCCTACAGCACCACTCGTGCTGAATATAAACTCAGGTGGAGCAGCATGTTCAATCCGCATGTTCCGCCTACTGACAACAACCGCTACCACGCCAGGAGGAGCAGCATTTCCACTGGACTCGGTCATCAAGGTCAGGGTTACGAGTCTGACAGTCCTGCTGTACGTCGCACGGCACCCATCCAGCGGAAGGAGGTCCCCTACACCATGCCTGTTCCTGCTCCCACTGTAAGCTCAGTGCACATCCCATCATCACGGAAGGACATGGTCCCCAACACCAACACCCATGCTGACAACCGCTACCGCACTTTGGAGAGATCCAGATTCTACCAGCAGCTTCTGATGTCCAGGTCCAGGGGCAGCATGGCCTCCGGGCTAGGAGGACAACAAGGTCAAATGTATTATGGCACTATGACCAGAGTCGTCCCGTATGACGGCGACATGTTCATGGCACGGCAGTTCTCCCAGCTGGAGCCTTACTTTCAGAATGGACGCTTGAGCTGCAGTTCCCAATACGGGTGTCAGCCAACATCTACAATCAACCCACTAGGGAGGCGCTTGGTGGCACAGCGGTAAATGTGCCTAAAACATCTTAAGACTTTATGTGCTCTTAAATGTACTACAAAGTACAGATTTTCATAATTGTTTTACTAACCCATAAATTAAGGGGTAGCCTACTACATGTAAATATATTTCTTGACTTTATCTTGTATTCATTTTATTGAGTTTGTTTTCAGTATGTTCAATGCAATCATTCATATTTGTATGTATGTTCAATGTGCTCTTAAATGTACTACACAAAGTACAGATTGTCATAATTGTTTTACTAACCCTTAAATTAAGGGGTACTACATGTAAATATATTTCTTGACTTTATCTTGTATTCATTTTGAGTTTGTTTTCAGCATGTTCAATGCAATCATTACTATTTGTACATTTTCAATAAAAATCAAATGTTCTTATATAAAATAACTTTTTTGCTGTGCTGTTTATTATCATGCGGTTATTGGGTTATTTGTGGAACTGATGGTCTTTTAACCCATACCTGAGGACGCATCTGTTTCACCTTAGTTTTTAACCACATTTAGCTGTTGTAAAATAGCAGATCTACACGCTCTTGTAGATCTGACATTTTTGAAAAATCATAAACATGTGCATGTCCCTGGAACAACATATTTTCAGATGGGGGTCCGTGGCCAAATACAGATAATCCTGGGGGTCCTTGACATTAAATAGTTTGAGAACCACTGATATAGAAACAGGTTTTTCAGAAAACTCATGATTTAGAAGATGTTTGTAGAATCTGGTTTTAGGTCTCAATGGAGATTGAAGATTTACAGTGTAATAGATATAAAGAAAATGTTCTTAAAAATGGGGGTCTGTATGGCCTATATCAAACAGATAATGACATGAAAAGGGTTTAGAATCCCTGACCTATTATATCAACTGTCCAGCAACATCTAGGCCCTAGGCTCCAAGTTTATGTGCAAGTTTATTTTCTCTCTCAACAGTAAACAAACCTACATACAGTTAAGTGCATTTATTGTATATGCACATTTCTAAAGTTACAATTGAATGACTTAAGCCATTGTAGTACCAAATTCTAAAACATTACGTAAGAAAGAGGCAAACATTGTGAAAACATCTGATCTTGTTTGGCTATTTTCACAATATTTATCTGTGGAACAGAGTCAAACGAAATGTAATGCCTACAATATAAAGTGCATGTCAGGTTTGTGAACCGTTGCATAGGCTACTGCTAGCAGTGACTGTTGAAGAATTAAGTGATTGTTAGAAATAGAAAGCAAACTTGTTCCTGCAGTAACAACACTCAATCCAGCCATTTCACAAAATCAAATTATTTAATCTTTGAGAAAACAACAGGTCCAAGAAAAATAAACATTAAAAGTAAAATAGATAAAACGTCTTCTTTTTTTGTAAGAAAATAAGGTTGTTTTCTTTACTTTGTCCTAAAGGAAAACAATCAAATGCTAAGATGGATAAAAGCATAATAATAAAAAGCCCCCATTTCTTCTTCACAGGAGGGTAGTGCAATCAACACATTGTTACAACACAAGTAGAAAACTAGAGATTGTACATGCAGCTTCAAACGCACGTCAGCAGGTTACAGTTCAGAGTAACGCTCTGTGGTCTCCCAACTGCCCGTTCGTTGTTGCTCTTTCCGACCACAAAAACTAAGCCAACCAACTGTGCCCGTGCCGTGCGAAGCCCGGTTTGTCGTCCGTTCTCTGCGATGAAGCAATAGATTAAGGCTTAATGGATTTCACAGGTTCATGGTTTGGTTCCATATGCGCTACAGCTCGGTTTCAATTAAAGGTTCTCAGAACCTAAATTGGGCCCGTCTCAGGAACCCTGAGTTCTGGGGAACCCATGGGGAGGGAGCGAGCAGGTGCTGTTGCTCTGGACTGGTCAAGCTGGGACCAGACGTAGACAACACCACCACCATTTCTAACCTTTATTTTATACTTTCAAAAATAGAAAATGTCTTGAGAATTATCTGAAAGGGCATGCCCAAAATAGAGATGCCAGGGTTAATGTTGTTAAAGTACAGTACATACAATCTGCAGCCACAATCACACTGACAAACTCTGGTTATAATGGAAAGGGAAAGAACATTAAGGTTTCAGGTTCTGTATGATTCTAGGTTACCTTTGTACGTAGTCGAAAACAGCCATTGGAGACCCATGATCGGGTCCATTTAACAATGTTTACTACATCTTAACCCAGAACACTTCATTCAGTTGGCAGTTTCAAAACCATAACAAAGTGAACACAAAAATATTTAAATGTCACAGAGTGAGTGTTTTCTTCCAGGTTGGATTTGATCTGATCAACTGTAAAACACCAGCTTCTTCTATTATGCTCCCAGTGAAGGAATGTGACAACAAAATATCAGTTTGTCTCAAAGAAAAAGAAGCATTTTGTTTAATAACAAAATCACATCCAGGAAGATTAGCAACCGTTATGGTGGAAGATAATGGATCAAATAAGATTAACAAATTTACTGTAGAAAATACAGTTATTGTTTATTTGTTTTGTACAATCTACAGTGGGGAGTTGTGATTTATTTTTCCAGCATAGATGACTCACAGTTTGTAGGACCAATCATAGATGATAGACTAGGACAGCTAGAACTGGACGCAAGAGGGAAGGTGCGTGTGGGATTTGACGCCACACAACAAACTGTTGCACCGAACCCACCAAAAACGTTGCACACGGTGCGACTGTTCTTGTCAAACATGGCCACAGCGGGACTTTTGGTCAAATACAATGCATTTCAATGAGAATTTGAAAAGTTTTTTTTCATGTACGTGAGTGGAATCCAGTGTCTGAGCGGCCAGTAGTGAGAACGGTTGCATTCAATAACATGGAGCGGAAGAAAAGCACTTGTGCTTGCGCCGCCTGGTGGGTTTCATGCATTAGGGTCCAATTTGGTCTGGGATGTTGAGGTCAGTCCCAATTTAACTACTTCATCACAATCTGACTTGTTCATTTCAGGGATTAGCTTCACCCTTAAAACCCTGATTGGTCCTGATCTGGAGTTTATTGTAATTCTAAATGAAAACAGCTGGTATCCATACTGCAGCCTGTAGTTTGCACAACACCTGGTACCCATAACATCTTCTATACATTACATCTGGTATCTAATATCCATGGCTAGTATGCATAACATCTACTATGCACACCATCTGGTATATCCATAAAATATGGTTATCTTCTAACATGCTCTTCTCCCAATATCTCCTAAATTAAAACAGAACTGAGGTAAGCTTATAGACTTGAGGTTGGAAGGTTTGCGGTGGTTTTGGGGGATCTGCTGCTAAGGCTTCAGGGTGGTGGAAGGCTTTGTGTGAAGAACCTGAGAAGTTTGGAATCTCCTGACCAGAACGGCACCACTGGTCCTTTGGTGAGGTCTTCTTACAGTGTTGTTAGGGGCCGTTCACACCTGAGACACAGCTGTCTCCTCGGTGTGTCCTGTCTCTTCTGTGTGTCGCACAGCTCACAATGTATTTCCAATGGGAAACAAGGTTGTGTCATCAAACCACGTGACTCGCATTGGAAATGCATTGCGAGCTGTGTGACACACAGAAGAGACAGGACACACCGAGGAGACAGCTGTGTCTCAGTGTGAACGGCCCCTTAACTGCTGCTGGGAGCTCTGGGAGTTCTGTTCCTTCTGGTAATCTGTCTCTGGAGGAGACATTGGTTCCTGACAACACACAAAACAGTGAGTTACTTTCCACTGTTCCCGTCTTCTGTCTGCATGTCTGTCTACCCCCGAATCAAGGGGTCCATCCATCGTAGTTGTTATTACGGTTGCAACTAGTCATAATTTTCATAGCGATTATGCTATCAATTACGCTTTTGCATAATCAAGCACGTTTTCAAAAGTATTTTACATCTTCAATGTTTTTACATATCACAAATCGATTAACCACTTAAGTGTCCTTTCATGCTATGCGCACAACAGTGTCACTTAATGGATCTGACGTCTATGCACACTTTAGATTCCGAAGAAGCTGTGTTTTGCGTAATTTCCGTTTTTTTAGACAGCTGATGGATGGAAATGAAGCTCCACCGGCGCGGCAGATTTGCCGCGATTCCCGGAAAAGCTTGCCCCAGTGAATATTAAGTGAATATTTTGAAACTGCAGTCAAACTTATTTACTGATTATTTTAGTGATTTGTATTCTAAACTGATCCAACACCTCCCTCATTTGCTATAATTGGCTGTACAGTAAATATTGTTGCAACCGTTATACACTCATCCACCCACCCCACCCTCTACCGTACCTCTTATGAGCGGAACACGTGCACAGCCCGGACCACATACTGCCTACAGATGGGACGCTCGTTCATCTTCCATGTGGCCACACTCCAGCAAGACACAGTCTATAGGAGAGTCCATGCAGATACGACACAGGCTGTCCTCCTGGAGGCCTCCCACGGTGGCTGACGGGTCTGGAGCACAGAGAGAACACCACCAGGGATTGAGTTCTAAAACACTTGCTTTGGCCGATATATTAGCTATTATTCATTTGATGATACCAGTATAGTTATTCAGAACACAATTCATCCTACTACTCTGCCACAAAATGTGGAATGCCCTGACACGATCCATTAAAATATGTAAATCACTGGTTTCTTTTAAAATTGGTCTAAAAAATCAAGAGACCACAAGCGGAGTAAATCTGCCACCATTTTCCTCTTTATCCTTTGCACATATAGTTTTGTATTTGTTGATGACATGTATTATTGTGTTAATTAATTATGCTATGTTGAGTAATTGAATATATATAGGACCACAATGAAACTTGATAGAAAACTAAAACCAATTCATATTTGTATAACTATTATGCAATAGTTATAGAAATATTCATTGGTTTTAGTTTTTATCAAGTGATGTGCCGTGTCTCTCTGGTATCAGTAGGTTTTGTTCTTTTCATAATGTAAAGTGTAAAAACAACTAAATGACAAATAAAGTAGACATATAAAGGAAGAGCAGTCACCTGTATCGTCTGCAGTGCTGTTTGCTGGAATGAAAACACAGGATTTTTTTTTAGCATAAAGATAATTACATCACGTCCTGTCAAGTCTATCATCTATCCAAACTGTTCTTAAAACTACAAGAGCGAGGGGTCCCATTATATCTAATAAGGGTCCTGCAGTATTGGTACTCTCACCAAACTATGCAGGCTAGGTGGGGAACGAGTACGTCAACACCCTTTCTGGTGTCCAATGGAGTGCGCCAGGGGGGAATTTTGTCGCCACTATTATTTAATTTATACATGGATGATTTATCTAAACAGCTTAATGAGTGTAAAACTGGGTGCATGGTGGGGGATAACCTTATCAATCACATGATCTACGCAGACGATCTTGTTGTACTATCCCCATACAGTGCTGGCCTACAGCAGCTATTACGGGTCTGTACCAAGTATGGCCTTTTATTTGACATAAAGTTTAACTCTAAAAAGAGTGTCGTTATGATGTGTAAAACAAAGGACGACCAGAAGCTCACCTTTCCCTCTTTCTCTTTGGCAGGTGAGGTACTAGAGATAGTAAAGAAGTTTAAATACCTGGGGCACATTATCAGGGACGATTTCTGTGACGATGATGATGTGCAGCGTCAGTGCTGTAAATTATATGGCCAAGCCAATATGCTGGCACGGAAGTTTCACATGTGTACAGACAACGTGAAAATAGCACTTTTTAAAACATATTGCACTCCACTATACACGGCTCACTTGTGGTGCCGTTTTAGTAGTGCAAAAATGAAAAAACTTCAGGTGGCATATAATGATGCTTTTAGAATCTTTTTGAAACTCCCAAGATGGACCAGTGCAAGTGAGATGTTTGTAACTAGTAATGTACCCACCTTTCATGCTGTACTGAGGAATTTTATGTTCAGATTTATGTGTAGATTGAAGGAGTCAAATAATGCATTAATCATGGCCTTAACAGGGTTCACACAGAGTGATACAAGGTTCTCCTCTTGCTTTTGGAAACACTGGAGGAAATGTTTATATGTTTTTTAAATGATTTGCTGTATGGAGTGATAATAGCCTGATTGTGTTAGGCTACCTCTATGTTTTATTGTTTGTTTTTGTGTCTTGTTTTTGTATTTTGGACCTATAGTGTCTGCAAATAAAAGTTTATATATTATATATTATCCCGTCAATTTAACCGCAACTATACGTCTATATATATATACCTAGTATACTGTACCTATATTCATAATATTAATCCAGGATGGAAGTGGATGTGTTGGACGCAGCTCAAAGTTAACTTTATGCAGGTATCTAGTTTGTCGCCGTCTGACCTTCCTAGCCCGTGTTATTAAAGAAAAAAAGGCGATAATGGTCAAAACTCAATCAAAATTTGAAGCGAATGTGGCCATTTTGGTTCAGTTCAACGCTTGTTTGATGCGTGACTTTGAGGACATTGTTGGGGGCTCTAGCAACTCCCGGGGCCCTAGGCGGTTGCGTAGTTTGCGTATACGGCGGGCTAGCACTGCATACTAGTGTCATGTCCAGGACATCAAGCTACAGAACATGAGATAGGCTCCTGACTTAAGGGCATCATGAATCGACAAGGCAACTCATAGTTAGCTGCAATTTGCAACTCTAGATTTGTTTTATAATGGGATGGATCTAGAGTTGCAATACCCTCCATTGATTCCCCATTTATCCAATTTGCTTTTGCGAAATGCTTGTATTAAACGACGTTAAACTCACCAACATTGAAGGTGTATAGGCCAAGCTTGAATTATCCTCTTTCAATCTGCAAATCTTTTGTTTCATAAAAATCCACCGTAGACATGTTATGACCTACTTTGCAGTATGTCAAGAAATTCCATTCTGTGATATTTTTTCTAAGTGTTGGAGTTTGGAAGCACTCGTTTTTATTAACGGGTTGTGCTGCGGCCTAATCCATTATGTGAAATTTTGAAACAGGTGGTACGCAGGGCCGTTCAGTTTCTTCGACAAGCGCTTCCAAACTCCAACACTTAGAAAAAGAATCACCTGCACAGAATTTCTTGACAAAGTAGCTCATAACATGTCTACAGTGGATTTTTATGAAACAAAAGCTTTGCAGAGGACAATTCAAGCTTGGCCTAGAGCTGCAATGTTGGTGAGTTTAACGTTGTTTAATACAAGCAGATCGCAAAAGCAAATTGGATGAATGGGGAGTCAATGGAGGGTATTGCAACTCTAGATTCATCCCATTATAAAATAAATCTAGAGTTGCAAATTGCGGCTAACTCATAGTCAGACACTAGATTCTGGGTTCTTAATAAGACATCACCTATATTATTGTCTTGGTGGTCGTGGTACAGTCTGGTAACCCTCTCCATCAGCTCCCACTTTTCACAGCAGCCTTTATAGTCCACAAAGTTCCTGGCCAGGATCTCCTTGAGCTGCCGGACGCTCAGAGACTCAATGACCTCCAGGCAGGAGATGTCTGACATGGAGGCTCAACATAGAAGGCAATTAGGGCTGTATGTCACCATCATGATGATTTTACGCAAGGATAAATTGTCATGCAAATAATATGCGATGTGTGTTTTTTTCCAGATTGAACGTTGGAATATAATATAAACAAAAATTACATTTCTTGATTGGCTTTTTGGCTATGTAAACAAGAATTGCACTGGGCAGATACGAGACTGATATATTTACTAATGATATATTCATATATATTCATAGTCCAACAACAAAAAGTAGCTGAACTAGGCTTTCAATTATTGGTTATGTGACCGCCACTAGGTGGTGGTATTTATTCATTTATAAAATTACTGAATTGTAAGAATTGAAGCAGTGTAGACACATCACACTGTAACCTCTGTGCCCAGAGTCACATTGTTTATGTATTTTTTGTTTGCAATGTTTCAATTATGATGTACTTTATTATTTTCTACCAATCTGCTGGTCTATGGGATTTGTCTATTTATCTGATGGACTATATGCTATATCTGCTGGACCAAGGCTCACCTAGCTCACCTAGCCTGATTGAGTGTTGGGAAAGTCAGTATGTTTGGGCCACCTGGAGAGTTTGAGTCATTCTAGAGTGGAGGTGAACAGGGAGAGAGAGTCTACTGGGAAGCAAGAGGAATATTTCCCAAGTCTTGCTATATTATTCTATTTGGATCTTATTGGATATAGAGACCTTTATTTCCTTTCGTGGATTATTTCCTGGAGCGTTGGATTTCCAAGGACGGACTTTGCGTTGCGAGTTTAAATGGCGGTAAGAGGAGGCCTACCACTACTCACAGCATTGACTGTTGGATTTATTTTGGGACACTTGAGTGTAGTTTTTGGACAGTGCCAGGGACAGTTGGGATTTACAGTAAACCCTTTTGAGGCATTTTTATTTTATTTTGATCTGATTAAGTGAACATTTTGTCATTAAACTTTATTTTGCTTTTGATTTATTAAATTGCAGTTAAACGTATTACTGATTCTCTTAGTGATTTTTATTCTAAACTGACCCACCACCTCCCTAATTTTGCTATAATTGGTTCTTCAATTGTTATTGTCGCAACCATAACACGGCTCACGCTAGGCTGAACTGAAGATGGAGAATCACACAATACAGTGTTCAGAGGGTTTGAATAGACTGTTACAGTAAAATTGCTTATAATTGTGTGCTGCTGACACTCTCTCACCACTGCTCCAGGTAGTGCTCAAAGAAGAATAACATGCACACCTTGCAGTGGTGTAGGCTGCTTTTTTCACAGGGTACACTGATTATTACCACGCACGAACACTCAGTCTCACATGTACACTTCTTAGATTTGTTTGTTTGTTTTAAAATGTATAAAATGATTACAGGGCTGGGGCTAGCCGCAATTTCCAACTCTCGATTTTTTTATAATGGGATGAATCTAGAGTTGCAATACCCTCCATTGACTCCCCACTCATCATTTTGCGTTTGCGATCTGCTTGTCTTAAACGACGTTAAACTCACCAACATTGCAGCTGTAGTCCAAGCTTGAATTATTCTCTTTCAATCTGCCGAGCTTGTTTTTCATAAAAATCCCCCGTAGACATGTTATGAGCTACTTTCTGTCAAGAAGAAGAAATGTTGGAGTTTGGAAGCGCTCGTTTGTATTAAGGGGTCGCGCTGCTGCCTCCTGCATTATGTGCAAATGCGAAACAGATGCATGCAGGGACGTTCAGTGACTTACGACGAGCGCTTCCAAACTCCAGCACTTAGAAAACGAATCACTTGCACAGAATTTCTTGACAGAAAGTAGCTCATAACATGTCTACGGGGGATTTTTATAAAAAACAAGCTCGGCAGATTGAAAGAGAATAATTCAAGCTTGGACTACAGCTGCAATGTTGGTGAGTTTAACGTTGTTTAAGACAAGCAGATCACAAACGCAAAATGATGAGTCAATGGAGGGTATTGCAACTCTAGATTCATCCCATTATAAAAAAATCTAGATTTGCAAATTGCGGCTAGGCTGGGGCCTGGGGGGCACACACTGCCATTATAAGAACCTTCCGCCACTGTGCACGCACGCACGCACGCACGCACGCACGCACGCACGCACGCACGCACGCACGCACGCACGCACGCACGCACGCACGCACGCACGCACGCACGCACGCACGCACGCACGCACGCACGCACGCACGCACGCACGCACGCAAGCATGCACACACACACACACACACACACACACACACACACACACACACACACACACACACACACACACACACACACACACACACACACACACACACACAGATCCAGTTCATTTTTTACCATGGCTTCATTTGATTGTCTTGGCAGCAGATTTGAACCAGAGACACATACATATTACATTATGTATTGTTTATTACTGTATGCGTCTCCTGAACCAGAACAGGAAAACGGATGTGCCACCCAGGGCTCGATGTTAAAGGCTGTCCAGGGAAAGTAATGAATGACGCTCCTAGCTTTGTGCTGTAAATGCAGCTACAACAGAATGGGGGTAGGTAGGCGACAGTCATTAGCTCATTTAGCTGTCCTTTCCTTAAGTTATTTAAAATCTTCCAATGGTTCCGACTCGACAAATTAACACAGGTGTGAATGGCCAAATATGTGCTAAACAGAGTGTGGTGACAGTGCATTCAGTCTTTGTATCACTCACACCATTCTGTTCAATCCAAAAATAGTGAGAAGTAGAATGCATTCATTAAAGGCAAGGGTTTAAAATTAACAAACAGATTTATGCTTCACGCAGTTCAGTCACACATGTTACTGTCAAAATGGCAATGTGTTGCTCTCCTAAGATACAAGCTCATACAACGTTGTAAGCTTGTAGATTGTCTATTTTCGGCTAGTGACTCAAACTAATAGACGAGTATAATCGGTCAGTTAGCCTCCTAGGTAATGTATTAATGATTATGTGATATCTTGTCTACACTCACTGGAGTGTATTCCAACAATCGCAACTGGAAACCAGTATATCCAAATGAGGACGTGAGTAAAGTATGATGACGCGGCTTGCGCATCATCGTGTGTGTTAACTATTAATAAGTAATTGCTCCAGTCGTCAAACCATGTATCAACGAATAGCTAGAATTTGGATCAAATTTGTATTGCAAAACACTGTTATTCTGTGAGAAGACAGACTACTTCCTGACATGCATAAGGTTAAAAATGTACTTGTCCAAAGGTGTCTCAAAAAGTTAATGTCAAGCCCTGTCACCATCTGGAGACCTGAGACTACACATTATGCACAGAGTACGGCTGGGTGATATTGTGATGATTTAAAACGTTTGAATTCGGTTATGATTAATATAATGTGACAGTGTGTTTGTGTGTCTCACCTGCGGACACTAGCGATGCTTTCTCTGTTCTTGAAGCGGCTAAACTTTAGCCGCTAAAGCATCCGTTGTAGTTGAGTGTTTTCATGAACACTTCAGACAGCTCCTGTTCATCCTCGGCGCTCTCGTTCTGCTGTTTACGATGTTCCAGCAGCATGTGAACCTCTGAGTTCAGCAGCGTCTCTGCACTCTCAAACTCTGCAACGCAATTCAATTACATTTTATTAGAGTGCCACATCATCTCCCCCCCCTTCCCCCCCCGCCCCCCCCCTTTTTCCCCCTCACTGTATATATTTATTTTCCCTTTTTACCTCCTTTTTGATGAATTCCTGTTCTGTCTATAGAAGTGTCTATTTGTACGTCTCTAAATGTTTTGATGATTTGAACATGGTGGACCCTATTGGAAACAAGTGTAATGCTTAATTGGGTCGTCCACTCACAGTTAACAGCCTTTGTATTGAGTTTGTGCTTGAAATGTACTGTAATTCTGCAAACTGTTAATAAATTCTTCAATCAATCAATCAAAACAACAGACCAAGTTGACTCAAGAGCAGAGACACCAGCCACATTGTCCCACCCTGAATAAGCTATTTTTGCTACAGTCTGAGTGGCAGCTTTAACTGGAAGAAACGTTGCAGGCTCTAGGGTGGGCGGCCATCAGTTGTATAGGTCTGGACACTGGTTCTCAAATTATTTGTGGGGGGTCCCCAGATGACAGTGTAACAGTCAAACATTGGCCAAATTATCAAAAATACAAGGTGTGGAGTCAAACTAAATTTTATTTAACTACATTCCAAGAAGTGCTTGTCACTCAGGTCATGGCCTGAAAAGGTTGAGAAACACTGGTTCTCAAACCTTTTCATGTCAAAGACCCCCAAATTGGCCACAGAGTCACGACACTGACCCCCATAAAATATGGATAAAGTGGTTAAAATGATTGTGATGCTATAAGTATAACACATTTTGCTAGGGACCCCCTGGAAACCCCTCGAGGACCCCTGAGGGTCTCTAGTCAGGACCCCACTTTGAGAACTAATGGCACAGGAAACATGATCAACAACAGCGGTGGAAGAACTCAAGATGTTTAACTTAAGTAGGAATGCTACATTATGAAAATAAGCTGTTACAACTATAATATAAGGGCCGTATTCATTTATTTCGGTGAAAGTACTGATTGCTATACTATGTTGATATGTGTGTGCAATGATTGTAGTTGAGTGAAAAAAGCAGGTGGTTATTGAGATTAAAAGAGGTTATGAATCACAGCTTTGGGAAACTATAACATTAACATTTTTGTTAGGCTGTCTCAATCTTAGATTTGTGAAACACAACTAGTGCTGTTTCCTAAACAATAAGTAGAATGATGGTTAAGTATGATCTTGGAGGAGGGGGCGTCAGAATGGCTATTATTTGGTGATTGGCCTGGTCTAGCCGATCCGATTGTGTATTTGCTGCTGGAGATTGCCTCTCACACCTCAATGATCGTTGTGTTTACTGGCTACCGCGATCAACTGTGCCTTTCTATGTTTTCTAGACAGCAACTTGGTGTTCTACAATCTACACACAGCCAACTAGTTATAGCATATTTGAGGCTTTAACGGCCAACCTTATTTTCTTTTATGTATAAGATAATTTCATCATTTCATTACCTTTAGGAAACAGTAGCTGTGAAGCGTCCTCTTTTACATCACCCACATGCGTTCCGTCGCCATGACGACCACGAGTAAACAATAAACACTTAAAACAATAAACAAAGTAATAGAGCATAAAACACAGAAGCAGAGTTAGTATGTAAACACTAATAAATCAACAATGTATGCACGCTCTTCTCCCATCGGACTGACCGGATTTCTGTAAACAAAACTTTCACTTCCTGGGCAAGGTAACCGCCACATTCCTCCTTTTCCGGGGTCAGCAACCTAAAGCCGAAAATAGCAGATTTACAAGCTCACAGCAGAGTAGCCGAGAGTAGCAGACACAGCTGTAAATCTGATATTTTCGTCGCAACACCACCATACAACGGAACATGAATTTGGCTTCACACCGTTTTGCGACCTTTCAATTTAAACACGTTATAAGAAAATTATGAACAAATTCTATGTAGGCATAACCCCAATTCCCAAATATGCCTTTAAGTCGAGCCCAACCCTTAAAACAACTAAACACACATCTTCCATTTATGATTATATCCCTCCTGTAAAATTAAAGTAACCCCCCCCCCTCCCCTTTTTCGCAGTCATCCAGGTTAGGTTGTTTGTTGATAAATCAACCGTGGACATATAATTATGGTTAGTTACCGTCCAGCGCGACTTAAAAAAAGTCGCATCCAGGTTTATTGATTACCATGGTTACCGCTGCGCGACATTTGAAATGTCATCAAGTGACGTCAAGCGCGGGTGTCAGCTGCCCGATTCTGATTGGCCCGACACACAACGTCTCGACGCCGCGGATTGGCTTAAGCGACGTGGTGTGACGTGACACCGTTCGAATAAAAGTCCGGGGCCGGGCCGTTGAGCTTCATTCTGATATTCTTCACGGAGTAGCAGAGTCGATCCAACGGAAAGTTCACCTTCCTGTTATCACCAACTAACCGTTGGCGTTCACTACTAGAACAACCAACCAACTGAACCAAGCTATCTACTGCTGCAGACCCAGCCTTGTTTCTCAACCCAGAGAAGAGTGTAGCAGTCAGTGAATTAGCACAGTTAATTAGCACTAGAAGCCAACTGACGTTGCACCGTTCGAATAAAAGGCCGGGGCCGGCCGTTGCGCTTCATTCTGATATTCTTCACAGAGTAGCAGAGTCGATCCAACGGAGAGTTCACCTTCCTGTTATCATCAACCAACCGTTCACTACTAGAACAACCAACCAACTGAACCAAGATATCTACTGCTGCACCAAGCTATCTACTGCTGCAGATCCAGCCTTGTTTCTCAACCCAGAGAAGAGTGTAGCAGTCAGTGAATTAGCACAGTTAGTTAGCACTAGAAGCCAACTGTCACCATGGGTCAGTGTTATGGAAAACCTGATCCACAGCTCATCCAGAGGACCGGAGAAGCCCCACTGCCCTTTGTTCAGGTTGATCCTGTCCAGGCTCTGTTGCCTCCTCCAAGCCTTGTAAAGCTCCCTCCTCAGCAGTATTCATTGGCTGGTGCTGGAGGAGCAGTCGCTGGCTGTTCAACGGAGCCCGTCGTGGTGATGAACTATGGGGCCTTCAAGATGGCACAGCCCTGCATAGAGCCTGCCAAGAAGAGCAAAGGCTCACAACAACGACCCGTGCCCCCACCCAAACCCACCCGCTCAACCCAAACCAAGCTGTCTACAGCAGCGGCGCTCTGCCAGGAGGCTGGGGTTGAAGCCACCATCCACCAGGCATCAGTAGACAACCTGCACCACCACTCTATGGACGAGGGTTATGGCACTATGGATAGAGCCGATGGAACCTTGCATAGTAGAGTGTGCTCGCCTTCCATTCCTCCTACTACCGTACGATCAGCACCTATCCAGCGGATGGATGTGGTCCCCTCCAGCGACGACACCACCAACAAGGACAAAGACTTTGTACCCATGCAGCTAGTGTCAAAGCCTGAGTCCCAGATAGCCTACAGCACAGTTGTGTCAAAGCCTCAGATAGCCTACAACAGCCCAGTGTCCTCTGGGTTAAAGCCTGAGCCCCCATTAGCCTACAGCACCACTCGTGCTGAATATAAACTCAGGAGGAGCAGCATGTTCAATCCACATGTTCCGCCTACTGACAACAACCGCTACCACGCCAGGAGGAGCAGCATTTCCACTGGGCTCGGCCATCAAGGTCAGGGTTACGAGTCTGACAGTCCTGCTGTACGTCGCACGGCACCCATCCAGCGGAAGGAGGTCCCCTACACCATGCCTGTTCCTGCTCCCACTGTAAGCTCAGTGCACATCCCAGCATCACGGAAGGACATGGTCCCCAACACCAACACCCATGCTGACAACCGCTACCGCACTTTGGAGAGATCCAGATCCTACCAGCAGCTTCTGATGTCCAGGTCCAGGGGCAGCATGGCCTCCGGGCTAGGAGGACAACAAGGTCAAATGTATTATGGCACTATGACCAGAGTCCAGTCCATGGCTGCTATACCAGAATATGGCACAGTGAATTTTCCTCCTACTAGACGCATGGTAAACATGAACCGGCGGAAGGACGTCCCGTATGACGGCGACATGTTCATAGCACGGCAGTTCTCACAAAGAGGCCTCCACCAGACCTCCCAGCTGGAGCCTTACTTTCAGAATGGACGCTTGAGCTGCAGTTCCCAATACGGGTGGCAGCCAACATCTACAATCAACCCACTAGGGAGGCGCTTGGTGGCACAGTGGTAAATGTGCCTAAAACATCTTAAGACTTTATGTGCTCTTAAATGTACTACAAAGTACAGATTTTCATAATTGTTTTACTAACCCTTAAATTAAGAGGTACTACATGTAAATATATTTCTTGACTTTTTCTTGTATTAATTTTAATGAGTTTGTTTTCAGTATGTTCAATGCAATCATTAATATTTGTATGTATGTTCAATGCAATGTTCAATGTGCTCTTAAATGTACTACACAAAGTACAGATTTTCATAATTGTTTTACTAACCCTTAAATTAAGGGGTACTACATGTAAATATATTTCTTGACTTTATTGACTTTATTCATTTTATTGAGTTTGTTTTCAGCATGTTCAATGCAATCAATATTTGTACATTTTCAATAAAAATCAAGTGTTCTTATATAAAATAGTGCTGTTATTGCGTTGTGTGGAAGTTGAACTGATGGTCTTTTAACCCATACATGTGCAATTCTTTGAATACCAGCAAACGTTTTTAACTCAAATATTTGCTTCTGGGGGGGTCCCTGGAACATATTTTCAGATGGGGGTCCGTGGCCAAATACAGATAATTCTGGGGGTCCTTGACATGAAATAGTTTGAGAACCACTGATATAGAAACAGGTTTTTCAGAAAACTCATGATTTAGAAGATGTTTGTAGAATCTGGTCTTAGGTCTCAATGGAGATTGAAGATTTACAGTGTAATAGATATAAAGAAAATGTTCTTAAAAATGGGGGTCTGTATGGCCTATATCAAACAGATAATGACATGAAAAGGGTTTAGAATCCCTGACCTATTATATCAACTGTCCAGCAACATCTAGGCCCTGGGTTCCAAGTTTATGTGCAAGTTTATTTTCTCTCTCAACAGTAAACAAACCTACATACAGTTAAGTGCATTTATTGTATATGCACATTTCTAAAGTTACAATTGAATGACTTAAGCCATTGTAGTACCAAATTCTAAAACATTACGTAAGAAAGAGGCAAACATTGTGAAAACATCCGATCTTGTTTGGCTATTTTCACAATATTTATCTGTGGAACAGTCAAACGAAATGTAATGCCTACAATATAAAGTGCATGTCAGGTTTGGGAACCGTTGCATAGGCTACTGCTAGCAGTGACTGTTGAATAATTAAGTGATTGTTAGAAATAGAAAGCAAACGTGTTCCTGCAGTAACAACACTCAATCCAGCCATTTCACAAAATCAAATTATTTAATCTTTGAGAAAACAACAGGTCCAAGAAAAATAAACATTAAAAGTAAAATAGATAAAACGTCTTCTTTGTTGTAAGAAAATAAGGTTGTTTTCTTTACTTTGTCCTAAAGGAAAATGAAAACAATCAAATGCTAAGATGGATAAAAGCATAATAATAAAAAGCCCCCATTTCTTCTTCTTCACAGGAGGGTAGTGCAATCAACACATTGTTACAACACACAACAACACAAGTAGAAAACTAGAGATTGTACATGCAGCTTCAAACGCACGTCAGCAGTTTACAGTTCAGAGTAACGCTCTGTGGTCTCCCAACTGCCCGTTCGTTGTTGCTCTTTCCGACCGCAAAAACTAAGCCAACCAACTGTGCCCCGTGCCGTGCGAAGCCCGGTTTGTACTTTGTCGTCCGTTCTCTGCGATGAAGCAATAGATTAAGGCTTAATGTATTTCACAGGTTCATGGTTTGGTTCCATACGCGCTACAGCTCGGTTTCAATTAAAGGTTCTCAGAACCTAAATTGGGCCCGTCTCAGGAGGGAGCGAGCAGGTGCTGTTGCTCTGGACTGGTCAAGCTGGGACCAGACGTAGACAACACCACCACCATTTCTAACATCTTTATTTTATACTTTCAAAAATAGAAAATGTCTTGAGAATTATCTGAAAGGGCATGCCCAAAATAGAGATGCCAGGGTTAATGTTGTTAAAGTACATACAATCTTCAGCCACAATCAAACTGAAAAACTCTGGTTATAATGGAAGGGAAAAAACATTAAGGTTTCAGGTTCTGTATGATTCTAGGTTACCTTTGTAGTAGTCGAAAACAGCCATTGGAGACCCATGATCGGGTCCATTTAACAATGTTTACTACATCTTAACCCAGAACACTTCATTCAGTTGGCAGTTTCAAAACCATAACAAAGTGAACACAAAAATATTTAAATGTCACAGAGGAGTGTCTTTCTTCCAGGTTGGATTTGATCTGATCAGCTGTAAAACACCAGCTTCTTCTATTATGCTCCCAGTGAAGGAATGTGACAACAAAATATCAGTTTGTCTCAAAGAAAAAGAAACATTTTGTTTAATAACAAAATCACATCCAGGAAGATTAGCAACCGTTATGGTGGAAGATAATGGATCAAATAAAATTAACAACTGTACTGTAGAAAATACAGTTATTGTTTATTTGTTTTGTACAATCTACAGTGGGGAGTTGTGATTTATTTTTCCAGCTTAGATGACTCACAGTTTGTAGGACCAATCATAGAAGGTTAGAGAAAAGCTAAGCTTGTACAGTTTCCTATTGGTCATCTCAAAGCCTTTTCTACAGCAGTGGTCAGCAATCTGGTACACTATCCTACCAGGACTTTTAGTACTGCTGGTTTTCTATCCTACCAGGGCCTCTACTACAGCTGGTTTTCATATAAAGGGATAGTTTAAGGCAGGGGTCTTCAACGTTTTTCTAGCCAAGGACCCTTAGCTGAGGGGAAGCAGGGACCCCCACTACATATTCTCCCACTCCCTGTTGAAGACCCCAGGTTTAAGGCGTGGCCATGACAAACAGAGCAGATAATCTATGTCTGACAGTGTATGAGAGATAGACGCTAATAAAGCTGGGACAAAAATGGAGCAGAGACAGACAGTAGGACAGCCTAGAGGGAGACGGTGTAGGAGAGACAGTCAGTAGACTAGGACAGCTAGAACTGGACGCAGGAGGGAAGGTTGCACCGAACCCACCAAAAACGTTGCACACGGCAATTTGTTGTGCGACTGTTCTCGTCAAACATGACTTCTGGTCATATACAATGCATTTCAATGAGAATGTGTGCACACAACGTTTGTTTGGAAAGAAAAACTTCATGTACGTGAGTGGAATCCAGTGTCTGAGCGGCCAGTAGTGAGAACGGTTGCATTCAATAACATGGAGTGGAAGAAAAGCACTTGTGCTTGCGCCGCCTGGTGGGTTTCATGCATTAGGGTCCATTTTGGTCTGGGATGTTGAGGTCAGTCCCAATTTAACTACTTCATCACAATCTGACTTGTTCATTTCAGGGATTAGCTTCACCCTTAAAACCCTGATTGGTCCTGATCTGGAGTTTATTGTAATTCTAAATGAAAACAGCTGGTATCCATACTGCAGCCTGTAGTTTGCACAACACCTGGTACCCATAACATCTTCTATACATTACATCTGGTATCTAATATCCATGGCTAGTATGCATAGCATCTACTATGCACACCATCTGGTATATCCATAAAATATGGTTATCTTCTAACATGCTCTTCTCCCAATATCTCCTAAATTAAAACAGAACTGAGGTAAGCTTATAGACTTGAGGTTGGAAGGTTTGCGGTGGTTTTGGGGGATCTGCTGCTAAGGCTTCAGGGTGGTGGAAGGCTTTGTGTGAAGAACCTGAGAAGTTTGGAATCTCCTGACCAGAACGGCAACGCTGGTCCTTTGGTGAGGTCTTCTTACAGTGTTGTTAGGGGCCGTTCACACCTGAGACACAGCTGTCTCCTCGGTGTGTCCTGTCTCTTCTGTGTGTCGCACAGCTCACAATGTATTTCCAATGGGAAACAAGGTTGTGTCATCAAACCACGTGACTCGCATTGGAAATGCATTGCGAGCTGTGTGACACACAGAAGAGACAGGACACACCGAGGAGACAGCTGTGTCTCAGTGTGAACGGCCCCTTAACTGCTGCTGGGAGCTCTGGGAGTTCTGTTCCTTCTGGTAATCTGTCTCTGGAGGAGACATTGGTTCCTGACAACACACAAAACAACAGTGAGTTACTTTCCACTGTTCCCGTCTTCTGTCTGCATGTCTGTCTACCCCCGAATACAGGGGTCCATCCATCGTAGTTGTTATTACGGTTGCAATTATTATACGGTTGCAGTCATTATTTTCATAGTGATTATGCTATCAATTACGCTTTTGCATAATCAAGCACGTTTTCAAAAGTATTTTACATCGTCAATGTTTTTACATATCACAAATCGATTAACCACTTAAGTGTCATTTTATGCTATGTCGCACAACAGTGTCACGCAATGGACCTGACGTCTGAGCACACTTTAGATTCCATGCACGGACAGAAGAAGCTGTGTTTTGCGTAATTTCCGTTTTTTTAGACAGCTGATGGATGGAAATTAAGCTCCATCCACGCGGTAGATTGCCGCATCGGCCAGATTCCCGGAAAAGCTTGCCCCAGCAAGCTATTAAGTGAATATTTAAGTGAATATTTTGTTATTTTGAAACTTATTTACTGATTATTTTAGTGATTTGTATTCTAAACTGATCCAACACCTCCCTCATTTGCTATAATTGGCTGTACAGTAAATATTGTTGCAACCGTTATACACTCATCCACCCACCCCACCCTCTACCCGTCTACCGTACCTCTTATGAGCGGAACACGTGCACAGCCCGGACCACATACTGCCTACAGATGGGACACTCGTTCATCCTCTTGCCACAGCGGGAGCAGGTGACCATGTGGCCACACTCCAGCAAGACACAGTCTATAGGAGAGTCCATGCAGATACGACACAGGCTGTCCTCCTGGAGGCCTCCCACGGTGGCTGACAGGTCTGGAGCACAGAGAGAACACCACCAGGGATTGAGTTCTAAAACACTTCCTTTGGCCGATATATCAGCTATTATTCATTTGATGATACCGGTATAGTTATTCAGAACACAATTCATCCTACTCTGCCACAAAATGTGGAATGGCCTGACGGAGTAAATCTGCCGCCATTTTCCTCTATCCTTTGCACATATAGTTTTGTATTTGTTGATGACATGTACTATTGTGTTAATTAATTATGCTATGTTGAGTAATTGAATATATGACAACAATGAAACTTGATAAAAACTAAAACCAATTAATATTTGTATAACTAATAGTTATAGAAATATTCATTGGTTTTAGTTTGTATCAAGTGATGTGCCGTGTCTCTCTGGTATCAGTAGGTTTTGTTCTTTTCATAATGTAAAGTGTAAAAACAACTAAATGACAAATAAAGTAGACATATAAAGGAAGAGCAGTCACCTGTATCATCTGCAGTGCCGTTTGCTGGAATGAAAACACAGGAAATATTTTAGCATAAAGATAATTACATCACGTCCTGTCAAGTCTATCATCTATCCATTTATTATCCCGTCAATTTAACCGCAACTATACGTCTATATATATATATATATACCTAGTATACTGTACCTATATTCATAATATTAATCCAGGATGGAAGTGGATGTGTTGGACGCAGCTCAAAGTTAACTTTATGCAGGTATCTAGTTTGTCGCCGTCTGACCTTCCTAGCCCGTGTTATTAAAGAAAAACAGGCGACAATGGCCAAAACTCAATCAAAATTTGAAGCGAATGTGGCCATATCCTTCCCCCCCTCTGCCACTCAGGTGGAAGAGCGCATCACTGCATGCCTGGCTGACATCTCACAGTGGATGTCCTCCAACCACCTAAAGCTGAACCCAGACAAGACTGAGCTTCTCTTCTTCCCAGCTAAGTCCTGCCCTATGCAGGAGCTAACTATTTCCGTAGACAACGCCCTGGTAACGTCTGTCCCAACAGCCAGGAACCTTGGTGTTGTCCTGGACAGCCAGCTCTCGTTCAAAACTCACATCACAGCTGTCACTCGATCCTGTAGGTTCACACTCTATAACATACGACGAATTAGACCGTTCCTCACCCAGGAATCAGCCCAGCTCCTAATCCAGACAACAGTCTTGTCAAAACTTGACTAATGTAACTCCCTCCTCACTGGCCTACCGGCATGTGCACTTAAGCCTCTCCAACTGATCCAAAATGCCACAGCTCGCTTGGTCTTCAACCAGCCAAAATTCTCACACGTCTCCCCCCTGCTCCGCTCCCTGCACTGGCTCCCGGTCGCTGCCCGCACAGAATACAAAACTCTGATGCTGGAATTCAAAGCAACCAAAGGTATGGCTCCCCCATATCTTGCAAGCATGATTGAACCCTACAAACCCTCCCGCGCACTCAGATCAGCCAACGCAGGGAAGCTGGAAGTACCCTCACTAAAAACGCCGGGACAACGCTCCACACGTCCCAAACTCTTCTCCCTTCTGGCCCCAAAACTGTGGAATGCACTTCCCGTTGCAATCAGAACTGCAGCATCACTCCCGATCTTCCGCCGTAGTCTGAAAACCCACCTTTTCAGACTCCATCATGGCCCATAGCACTTACCCTACCACCTTAGACAGCACTTCTAGCATTTGAAACAGACTTATAGCATGTCATGTAGACAGCACAATACGTGCATTGTATGTAGTCATAGCACTTCATAGTATATATGTACAGCATAGTATAGCATATATGTATAGTTTATATGTATAGTGTCATTATATAGATATGTTCTAGTTACGTTCTTAGCTTACGCATGTTTCTTGATAAACTGCATTTTACATATGTGATGTATTCCCATGCTTTTTTGTTCTTGCTTAATGTAAGTGCTCTGGATTAAGAGCGTCTGCTAAATGCCTAAATTGTAAATTGTTATCACCTATATTATTTCGGTCTTGGTGGTCGTGGTACAGTCTGGTAACCCTCTCCATCAGCTCCCACTTTTCACAGCAGCCTTTATAGTCCACAAAGTTCCTGGCCAGGATCTCCTTGAGCTGCCGGACGCTCAGAGACTCAATGTCCTCCAGGCAGGAGATGTCTGACATGGAGGCTCTCCTCCCTGTGACCACAAGCTCCTCAGGATCCGATACCTGCAGGGAAACATAGAAGCCAATTAGGGCTGTATGTCACCATCATGATGATTTTACACAAGGATACATTGTCATACAAATAATATGCGATTGATGATTTTAGTGTGTTTTTTTTCCAGATTGAACGTTGGAATATAGTATAAATAAAATTGACATTCCTTGATTGGCTTTTTGGCTATGTAAACAAGAATTGCACTGGGCAGATATGAGACTGATATATTTACTAATGATATATTCATATATATTCATAGTCAAAATGTCCAACAACAAAAAGTAGCTGAACTATAATAAAAGCCTTCAATTATTGGTTATGTGATGCCGCCACTAGGTGGTGGTATTTAGTCATTTATAAAATTACTGAATTGTAAGAATTGAAGCAGTGTAGACTATATGACACATCACACTGTAACCTCTGTGCCCAGAGTCACATTGTTTATGTATTTTGTTTGCAATGTTTCAATTATGATGTACTTTATTATTTTCTACCAATCTGCTGGTCTATGGGATTTGTCTACAAGAAGCCAGTGAGATGCATGTGTTGCCATAGCAACACATGGGGAAGCCCCACCCAAGGCTCACCTAGCCTGATTGAGTGATGGGCAGTCAGTATGTTTGGGCCACCTGGAGAGTTTGAGTCAGTCCAGAGTGGAGGTGAACAGGGAGAGAGTTTAAATGGAGGTAAGGAGGCCTACCACTACTCACAGCATTGACTGTTGGATTTGGATTTATTTTGGGACACTTGAGTGTAGTTTTTGGACAGTGCCAGGGACAGTTGGGATTTACAGTAAACCCTTTTGAGGCAGTTTTTTTTATTTTGATCTGATTAAGTGAACATTTAGTCATTAAACTTTATTAAGCTTTTGATTTATTAAATTGCAGTTAAACGTATTACTGATTCTCTTAGTGATTTTTATTCTAAACTGACCCACCACATCCCTCATTTTGCTATAATTGGTTCTTCAATGTTATTGTCGCAACAGTTATAACACGGTTTGAATAGACTGTTACAGTAAAATTGCTTATAATTGTGTGCTGCTGACACTCTGTTACACTGTCTCTCACACCACTGCTACAGGTAGTGCTCAAAGAAGAATAACATGCACACCTTGCAGTGGTGTAGGCTGCTTTTTTCACAGGGTACACTGATTATTACCACACACAAACACTCAGTCTCACATATACACTTGCTTTTGCTGAATTAAATAACCTATACGTCTATTAATTATTAACTCACAATATAAATAAATACATTTTAATTCTCTATACAACAAACTATAACAATAATAATTAGACCTAAGACGTTTACGCCGCGGACAAAGCCAACTCTTCTTGTGATAAATCATGACAATAAACACAATGTTTTGGGCAGATCAAAATGAGAGAAGAAAAAAAGGCAGGGTACAACACTACACCAAAACATTGTGTTTATTGTCATGTTTTGTCACAACAAGAGTTGGCTTTGTCCGCGGCGTAAACATCTTTAAATAAATACTTTTTGAAACGTCTATGGGGAAAATGAATGGGTCCTCGTCGTTCTGAAAGGGGGGCGGGACTGCAACGCTGTATTAGAACAGGCTTAGCATACTGATGGCACACTGTCATCATACGGAATGCAATAATCCTAAAACAAACAAAGTCTGCATGCAGTGCAGTTAGACTGGAGTAATGTATCATATGTTACATTAGTTCTCTTGTTGAGAGTGGAGTTGTTCACACAGGGTGTTAATGGCTTCTTAACCGTCGTATACAGAACATACTGTAGAAGGTGTTTATGGCTGAATGAGTCCTCTTACAATGCGTTACGGTGACGTTCTAAAAGAACATTGCAGTGAATCTAGCTTCCCTCCTGCATGTACAGAAACACTAGCTGACGTTCCACTTCCACATGTTTTATTTTTGAGTGGTGTAAACCACTCCTACAACTGGCTTTGTTATTGAGTGGTGTAAACCACTCCTACAACTGGCTTTGTTAGTTTACGTGTCTGTCTGTTCGTACCAAAAAATGAGCATGGTTGCTATGGTCACCGACACCCAGTTCACCCGGGTGTGGTTTCAGCTTTGTTAGTTTACGTGTCTGTTCGTACCAAAAAATGAGCATGGTTGCTATGGTCACCCAGTTCACGTCGTCAGACATTACGTCAGACCACAGCTGATCAGGCTATATAATACCTTACACCACTCAGTTCACACGGGTGTGATTTTTTTATTTGCACAAAGCATACTACGTACATGGCGTGTATTAGTGGAATGCACAACTGCACACTTGAAAGAATGCACACTTGAAATGGAATAAGTCCAGAAGCAACCATTTAATTAAACAGTTGAGTTTGGTTGTTAGTCTGCTTGAGGTGCATAGTGTAGTCCAGTGGTTCCCAAACAGTTCAGTTAGAGACCCAGAACAGAGATTAGACGTTTTCCCAGGACCCAAACTAGTGAAAATAGCAGATCTAGAAACGCACAACGCATCGCTTCGTGCCACATTGCGAGCTTGTAGACCAGCTATTGTCACTACTTCTTAATTATTTTTATTCCTGGAATTTCTTAGATTTGTTTGTTTGTTTTAAAATGTATACAATTATTATTTTTGTATTAAAAAAAAACACAAAAATATATAATTTTTAAATGTAGGAAAAGAAAATGAGATTTTTACTTGAGTAAAAACCCACAGAAAGGGTCCCAACCCACTGTTTGGGAACCAGTGGTGTAGTGTGCATTACCTGGCTGTCATCCTGTGTGCTGGGTGGGGGTACAGACTCTGTAGAGGTGGAGGGGGAGGGTGGGGTGGATGACGCGGTGGTGTCGGGCGGATCTATGCTGACATTGGTGGTGATGCTGGTGATGTTGATGGAGTCTGTGGACTGGTGGGTCACTGTGGGGACAGGGGGGTCGTCTGGAAGGCTCTGGGAGGAGGGGGGGTCTGAGGGGGGGTCGTAGCTGTCCGACGACGGAGTCTGCTGACCCAGAACCAGGTCTACCAACTCCTCCTAAAACAAAACCAAGAAGAATTTAAGTCTACCGAGAGACAAAAATAAATGAACAGCTATTAACCACTTAATCACAAATCTGGGAACCCATCTACAAAAAAGAAAAGAGAGCCCTCTGCTGTTTGTTTCCACCCAATTTGCCTGACAGTGACACAGCCTGAAATTTAATTTCGTTTCACTCCATTATTCAATCTGAATGCCCTCTTTTCTCAACCGAGAAAACCCCGGCTTCTACAGCTTCATCAGACCCTGAATGTGAGGCTAGTGATCTGCTAGCGATTCAGAGGCTGGAGCCAGGCTGAGACTACCCAATAGAATGTGGATAAAGGTGACTCCACACCAAGCAGTCTTGTTCAGACTAGTCGGACTACTTAAAACTGTCCGATTGCAAGACTAGCATTTTTAATCAGCACAACACAGATGAAACGTTTGTTTGCTGTGTTGCCAGTTCTGCTTATTATAAGCAACTTTGGGCTAGTTTTCCTGTAAAATAGCGTAATAGTCAAATTCGTCATAGTTGCGCGTTGCTTTAGTTTGGGCTCGTTTCTGAAGTATAGTTGCTTATTTGGGCTTGCTTTCACAATTCTTTTTGAACATAGCTGATGTAATAGGGCTCAAGTGGTGAAACTGGTTGCTTCTTTTGGGTTTGTTTTCATAGACCTGGTCGCTTGTTTCACTCTGCATCTGCACCAAAACACAGTATTTTTTCGCTAGCTTTGCTTTGGAGTTGAGATTGAGAATATGGTATCTAGTTCACACTACACCAGTAGTCAGCCCTGAAACATGACGAGCAGACTAGATGTCCACTCGGTGGAGTATTTACCCCTTCATCACTACAACACGGATAGCGTCGGCTCCCGAGGTCGGCAACCGACTGAACATGCTCGGTTCTTCATCAACGGGTTCTGACGTGTCGGGAAGCTGATATCGACGGCAACTTGTCGTCAGAAGTCTCCTGCCGACAAGCTCCCGGCGCTTTCAAACTGGCCGACAGCTGACCGCCTGTGCTGTCTGGAGCTGCCGCTGCACCCGTTTCGGATATTATCACACGATAATCAAGAGAATGTTCGTAATCAGCACCTTAGAAATACCCCCAGTATGTGATAATCAACATACAGGGAAATCCGGAACTGAAACTATGGGAGCGTTTGCTTTTTGTGTCAATGACGTGTCTGGCGGCCTTGAGCCACGTGAGGCACCACCGAGCGAGGCGCTAGCCGAGCGAGTCGCCGTGCCGAGCGTTGCGAAGGCCACCAGACCCGACCGACTCAGCGGCGCCCGAGTTACGTCCCGATAGGCAGAGAATAGTAAATATTAGTAGCCCCTAGTTTCCATGCCCCGACAATAGAGTTGGAAATGACACGTTCAGCAGGGGGAGTCCTTGACCAGGCTATGTCTGCACCACCATGCATGCGTGCAGTCCGGGTGAACACAGCCAAACACCACAATGTCTAGTATGCCAGATTAGCCACATTCCAACTAGGGTTGGGATTCGTTAGGATTTTAACGGTTCCGGATCCTTCCCGGATCCCTCTTAACGGTTCCGGTTCCTAACGGTTCCCTTAACGGATCCTAATATTATTTTTTACCCCTTTTTTTCTGACATAGATTATGCTTATATTATAACTAACCTAACCAAGTACATAATAAACACAAATTCATTAATTCAATTATTGAAAATGCACTTTACAATTATGAGGTGGCACTATTATTTAAACTTCACCACCACCAGCAGCTAGCCACCACAACAATATCATTGTTGCAATTTGTACTGTATATTGCAATTTGTACTGTATATTAAATATACAGTACACATTGCAATAATGATATTGTTGTGGTGACAAATGTTGTCTTTAATGTTCAGATTAATTTAATATGAAGGACCCCTTACCCTAATGGAAACAAGCCATAGTGCTTTCTTGGATTATAAAATCCTCTTAGCAGACCTTGTATTGAACTGTACTGTCCTGTGCTTTTTTCTGCAAACTGTTTATAAAGTAATCAATCTATATGCACCTAAACACTGGGCTCTCAACAGTCACGCGATTAATTTAGAGCCAAATCAAAAGCAGTTGAGTTGCTTATAAGTTGTACAAAATAAGTGCAGACAAATTGATTTGGCTATAGTTAACGTGATTCATAAAATATCAGACAGAAAGACGTCGAGTCATTGGCGTTCACCATTAACAACAGTTGTACAATACGCCGCGGCCTAATGAAAAGCTGTGTAGACGTTAGTAGTTTTTATTTTCTATTACGTTACTAGCCTGGGGAAAGTAAACCAGCCTTGCATCAGATCGTCCCCCGCCGGCTGTGGTGGAGCTGCGGGGAGAGCGGGCACGGCTTTCCGCATGGCTCACAAACGCGATGTGCCTAGATTATTCTCTCGAGTTGTGGACTCGTGTAGGCATATTGATTTTGAGATGTTTCCTCAATGTGGACGTGGTACAAGTTGCAACAACCTTTGCAGAGGGAACTATAGCATCGCATTTATTGCACTTTGCGTGCTCACTGCTCAGCCTCAGTCATTTCCCTCTCTGTTAACCACACTTTGGAGATCTGTGCGACATACTGTCCCAGTGTCCCACTCGCTCCGCGGCGGTCGCTGAATGCACAGAACAGTGGCCGTATCCTCCCCGACCCCACTCACTCTGTAGGTGGGGTGACGTCACCCCAGGCTCTGCTTGCATGCATGCACAGACACAGCGGAGCTAAATGACGACTGATGAGATCCGTTTGGGGAACCGTTAGTAAAAAAACGATGGAACCGGCTCCGGATCCGCAATGTCGGAACCGGGTCTGAAATGGACCCGGTTCCGAATCCCAACCCTAATTCCAACGTCCTGATAACGGTTGATTTCGTATATTTAATACAGTGATAACGGAGGAATCCGCTGGCCTTAACAGGACAGATAGATTCAGTAGTGCAGCTCAATACCTTTTCGCGACACATCTGGGTGGGGACCTCGTGCAGGTGGAGGTAGTCCCGCAGGTCCTTCACCTTCAGCTTCATAAGCTCCGGCCTCTCAATCAGGTTGCCGTAGAAACGCTGACAGGTGTGGCAGAGGCGGGGCCTCGGCTCCAGCTGGGCGGAACAATGTCCGCAGTAGTTCTTTTTACAGTCCACACACACATGCTGCAGAGAAACAGACATAGAGAGAAAGACAGATGTTCAACTGTAGAGACAGAGGTTTTCAGCTGAAGACACAGACACACACAAAGACACAGTTAATACGGTTTTCAGCTGTAGAGACCAAGTAGGCCTGTCACAATTATTACATAATCGAGATAATCACAATTATTTGTATGACGATTAACCATCTGCTAAAATGCCATGACTCATGATGACAACAGCCCTCTAAGACCTGCTAAAAGTGAATACATTGTGACACGTCTATTTTTGCCACAATGCCATGCAACCAGTCTGTCATAGCAAAGCAGGGTGGGGAGTCTGGGGACACAAGCACGAGCTGTTCACTGGACCAGCTAGTTAATGGACCCAAAAAAGAAACCCACAACTATGAACATTTAAGAAACTTTACAGGAAAAGCCCAAAGTCGCTTAATATAATAAGCAGGCCTGGCAACACTGCAGACCAGCCTGCATGCACAAAAACAGTGTTCCATCCATGCTAGTCTGTTGCACTCTGTTGGAGTTGGAAAAGAGTTTCTTTGGTGGAAAGTCACCTTAGCAGTGCATAGTCGTTATAAGTTAAAAACTAGGTCAAGTGCTACAGGCTAAGGTAGGGTCTGAAGAGGTGAGCTGTACAAATGGAACCAAATGGACCTCTAAAGCAGGGGTCTTCAACAGGGCTACTACAGTGGGACTGGGGCCACCAAATCTTTGTGTGATAGTATTCATTAACCACTTGAAGCCTATAGGGGGAGAGCATAGTGATGCGTTCGGTAGGATTTTGGCTTATTTGGGTGCCATCTTCCTGCCTACGAGTAGGCTAGTAGGATGCTAGGCTACTTGGCTGCCGGTCTGTAGTTCGTAAGTTTGCTTGTCAGTGACGCTGGTGTGTATACTGTCACTGCAGTACACCATCTTCCATCTCTCTACTATCTTTGACTTGTCACAACTCTTCTACTCTATGGCTCTGGATCGAAAACGTGTTCGGGTGATCTGATAGCCGCCTCCCCTCCACTCACGTCAAAACAGTTCTTAATGTTTACATCATTACTTGATGAGAGACATGTGGACATATCCTTATGGAACCAGGGAGAGGGGGAAAACACCACGAGAGTGACGAGTGATCAGTCAAACATGTGTTCTCTCCGCAGTAAATAAATCTGTCTGTATGCGATCTGACCATTATGATTTTGATTACACTGTCATGCTCGTTTGAGGACAGGTAGAGAGCAGAGCATGCATGTGTTTGGGAATGTTGCTGAAGGTTATGATATTTTGTCAGCTGACACCCAAATCAAAGAAACCATACAGCGTGTATTTAATTATATCTCCGACAGTCAACGCACTGCAAGGCTACAATGGAAGCATAATTCTGACGGCCCGCGGTGGAATGGACAAGTTAGGGTATAAAAAACGGACAGGTCAGACCCATTACTGTTGCGGATCAACGTTATGTTATTTTGTCATCTGACACCCAAACCATACACTGTTTATTTAATTATTTTATATCTACAATGGTATATGTCTCCACAGTGAGGCTGGAAAATGTAGCCTCGCAGCCTACTACTATAGCCTACTGGTAAGCAGGAAAATGGCAACCAGAATAACCCGTTCTGAGTGAAACTCCTCACTATGCACTGGCCTATAGGGCCAGTGCATATCCTTATGGTTCCATAAGGATGTGTCCACATGTCTTCTCGTCAAGTAAGATGTAAACATTAAGAACAGTTTTGACGTGAGGGGAGGGGAGGCGGCTATCAGATCAGAACACCCGAAAATTTTCCAACGACGAATAATAATAATACCACTGTCGACCCAGAGCCATAGAGTAGAAGAGTTGTGACAAGTCAAAGATAGTAGAGAGATGGAAGATGGTATACTGCAGTGACAGTGTACACACCAGCGTCACTGACAAGCAAACTTACAAACTACAGACTGGCAGCCAAGTAACCTAGCATCCTACATGTAGGCAGCAAGATGGTGCCCAAATAAGCCAAAATCCTACCGAACGCGTCACTATGCCCTCCCCCTATAGCATCCCAATTCTGAGGGGAACATTAGCTGAAAATAGCAGATCTACAAGCTCACTATGCAGCGTTGTGAGCTTGTAGATCTGCTATTTTCAGGTGTGTGTGTGTGTGTGTGTAGGGGGGGGGGGGATAAAGTGGTTAACAGTCTGAAAATACACATTAACATGAATCGAACACAACACTACACAATGATAGTGTTGTCAAACAAGTCTATGAAATCTATGAAAACGTTTAATCTGCAACACAATTTGTCAACATTATGTAGTGGGGGGTCCCTGCTTCATCTCTCTCTCTCTCTCAACTAAGGGGTCCTTGGTGCAAAAAACATTGAAGAACCCTACCCTAACTTAAGGGGTCCATTTATTTCCATTGAGTAATGGGGGTCCTTGAAATTAAAACGTTTCAGAACCACTGCTAAAACATACAAAATGAGAAATGGGGGCGGGGGGGGTTACCTTCCTGGCGGGGGTGTCAAAACGCCCGCCACAGGCCTTACAGGAGTGCTCAGGTTGTGGGGGGGAGGGGCTGTAGCCAGAGTTGACGTAGGCCCCCTGCTGGGGGGGTTGGGGAGCGTTGGTGCTGTTTGCTTCGTGTTCGTCCACAGTAGAGGCGTCCAGGCAGAACCACGAACAGCACGATGACAACATAATACACACAGCTAGGACGGACACACACACACACACACACACGCGCACACACGTTTTATTTAGTGTTACTCCAGAGTTTTGCACAACACTGCAAAACTCTGCACCCTTATGTTGTCGGATAGGGGAGGCTGACATTCACACATGTTTTTAATATTGTTTAGAGAGGTTGTCAAAAATGACATTTATGTGAAATGGTTTATAAATTAAATCATCATGACATCACCACAACCAAAAGGGGCAGTGTGGCATTGGGCAGTGTGGCATTGGAGCAGTAGCTATTATTCACTTCAGTTCACTTCAGGGGAAAGGCACTCTCAACTCAGACAATACAATCCGCACTCTCAGTGGTTCTAAATATCCACAGGTTGATAGACTAGACCAGGGGTTCTCAACGTTTTTGGCCAGGGACCCCCGGAAATGCTTTGGCAATGTATCGGGACCCCCGCCCATCCCCCTCCCAACTCCCAATATAAATTGACTGCTACAATAACCTTAATAAAAGAGACAATACACCATAAATAAATACTGAAACCAGATATAATCATTAGGGAAGGTGTATGTATGTACTATGTGTACTATATGTAAACTCTTCATTTCCATTTTTTTTTTTAAATATATAATTTGGCGACCCCCCGAGGGGTCGCGACCCACGGGTTGAGAACCCCTGAACTAGACATACCTTAACCGTAGCTATTCTGGACAATTTATTTTACCGTTTGTGTAGATACTAGATATCCATCCATAGATTCAAGTGATATAATCTTTCGGTGAACACCGAAAGATTATATCACTTGAATAAATATCAAAAACAACTTAACTGAGAAAGCTACACAGCAACAACAATGTATCAGTATTATTGTTTGTTTGGTTTTGTTTTGAACGGGAGCACCTAATGTTTAGCTTCACCAGGAGGGCTCACGTGCCACTAAGCAATATTTATTTATTTTGTATAATATGTTTCTCTTTCATATTTTTAGATGCAGCTTTGGAATGCTGAAAGGAGCATTCAGTGATTTGGGTGATTTGGAAAAAACCCCGGTCCGCCCCGGTAACAAGATGTGCACATGCACGCACTACAGTGGGGGGACACGAGATAGGCCATATTTATATTTAAATTAATATATTTATTAATATATTTAAAATAAGTTATATTTAAATTAAGTGAAATCACTGAATATACCTTTAAGTATTCAAAACGGGGGGGAAAAACCTTGCCAAACTCATATTTAGTCAATGACTCACAGATTCTTTCAGATATTCAAAAATACATTTTAATAATTAAAAAGGGCCAGTTACATTTGCCATTTACACTGACAGAGATCTCAGAAATCCTCTATCCATGGAAATTATATTTATTGCTGCTATTCTTATTGTGCATCATATTATATCCTACAGTAGCCTCACAGTAGCCTAGCTTCAAAGCTTTCATGTTTTATTCTTGTTCAATAGGCATTTGCTTTGGTTGTGGTAATTGTCAATGGGCATAGATAAACTACAATGCGTGTTGTTCATCAACACACATTGTTCATAATGTATGTCTATGCCTTCATTATTCATAATAAACTACTGAATCAAAGCTGCAGCAGAATTGATTGAGAATGATGTCTGTAGAGAAAATAAACATTGATCTGCACTGTACAGAACAGACATAACTCTACAATGTTTATGTATGTGCTTGTGATACTGCCTATCAAAAGCTTTATTTTTAACCGCATTAATCATGGTTAAGTTGTGCAAGGGATCCCTTCCCAAAGTTCAACGTTTGGTCCGCATTCCAACTGGTGACGTGCTGAGCTTAATGGATTTTCAGTGGATGTTTTCTACAGAATTATCTCGAGAGCAAAAACGGAGTTGGCGACATTAAGGCTCATTATGTCACTCAGGCGAATACCGGCTCAGTGGCCTTGTGGTTAAGAGTGTCCGCCCTTCCGCACCAATGCAACAAAACATTTTTAAAGACATGTCACACCAATTATGCAACTCCTTGCAATGGCCATTGGAGATGGTTGAATGCAACTACAGGCAGCATTTTTCATGAGCAAGTTGTCAAATAAGTGGCCCGCAGCAGCAAAGTGGTTATTAAAAGCTGTGCATATTTCTTTTTCATTAGTTAAGACATCATTTCCCATGCTGAGTGGGGAGGGCAGTAGTATTTTGTTTTCTAGTGGAATTTATTATATTCCAAAACTTTTTGGGGTTAGGGTGAGTAGAATTGTTTCCAAGTAGATGTACATAGTTTGATTTGGCTTTAGTCACCAGTGCAGTACATTTGTTTCGTAGCTGCCTAAAAGCCAGCCAGTGAGAGGGGTCACCTGAGCGTCTGGCTAGGGTCCAGGCTTTATTTCGTGACTCAAGTAATGAAGATAGTTCATCCGACCTGTCTTTTACTCTAATTTTTTTAATGAGGCATGTTTATCAGTCAAAGATTCAGCATCGGGTATGTGGAAAATATTTGGCATTCAGATATTTGACATTCAAATATCTTGGTATTCAGATGGGGGTCCATGGCCAAATAAATATTAAAGAGCACTTTTAAACCGTATGTTCAATAAATTGCTCATATACTGTAATTAGTCGTCACTAAATGTTTGTAATAAGCACTCCCTTTGCGTCTCATTGGTGGTCTATGGACAGTTGAGAAAAGAATGGGGTGTACCAATTGACATCATTGATGGGGATTACACGCTAATAGAAACTACTGCAGCCTCTCTCTCGCTGGAAAGTCAGTATGCTGAAACAGTAGCCATTGTTCTGCCATTAATAATATGCTGGAAAGTACCAAACCTGCCTACCGATGATGTCATTGGTAGGCGGGTTTCTGAATTGTCCACTAGCCCTCCTCTGAGACACAGACAGAATAGATAGAAATGGTGCCGTGTTATATTGAGGACCAATTACGTGAAGATTGGGTGAAAATGGGTGACGTGGTCATTTAATTTGGGGGTTCTACCTCAAACATTTGAGAACCAGTCCAACGAGTACAGTAATCCATTGTATCCATTTCCATTTGTGTGCAGGTCAGGACTGCCGTGCTACATTGGGAACAACAGCTGGTATTTGTTTAGTCAATTTGCTTCCCCCCCTTATACACAATCACTTATTAACAACTTATAAAGTTAAACCCTATATACCCTGTTGATCAGGGTTGCCCAGGTCGGGGTTCTTCAGGGGTCCACTCCTTTACCCCCTCTACCAAATCGCTTCAAACGTAGCAGCTAGAAGCTCACAACACGTTGCAATGTGACTTGCACTGTGAGCTTGTTCGCCTATTATGACAGGCATGCTCGGAATTGGGACACTTTGGGTTCATGTGGTTAATATTGATAATATGCACTAGCCACACACAAATAGTGGAAGAGTCCCAGGGTTCCCAAGGAGGCAAACTGAATGCCTTCAAATTGTCTTAAAATCTTACATACTCAGCAAAGCCTTTCGATAAGTCTGATAGCTTTTAAGCCTAAACAAAAGCTGCAAAAATAGCTGTTTGAAGAAGGCATTAAAACTATTATTTTGCATTGTACAGTGGTCTCCCACCTCAATTGTTTTTGCATAATATTGACAATAACAATATTTAAAACACAGGCTAACTTTACAAAATAAACACTGTAAATTCAACTTTAAAAGGGTGATTATTATTTGTCCAGCCAGAATGCTGGTGTGTGAGACTAACTTGATCATTTTCATTTATCTTGTTGAATTACAAAGGCTACTTTAATTAATCTTATTAAACTACCACAGGTAACTTTAGTTTATATTTTTAAAATACAACTTTAATTGATTTTAAGTTACAGGTACCTTTAACTCACTTATTTACTTACTTCGGGAAATATCTACACATGAACTGTACAAACGTCTCCTCTACTATCAGAGAGCTTTGACTGGGAATAGTATCATTAATAATATTAGTCATTAATTAATATTTAACCACAACAAACACGGATTAATGAACTAGCTGCACCAACTTGATCACATGCTAACAACAGGTTATGCTAACAGGGTTAGCACAGTTGCTGAAGTTGTACAAAAATAAATAAACTTATAACAGTTATACAGTTTAACATTTCTCACATCGTGTCAATATTACACATACACACACACACATCTACACACACGTTGAACCAGTCTGAATGGGAAACGTTACAAAAACAAGGAATACAAGTCAAATATTTATTTATTTTCTAAACTTATCTTACCTCTATCTGTCTGGTTCCTCGACCCAAACTCCGACCAGTAAGACCAGTTTAACTGCTCTTTGTATCCGTAGTGATACTTTCCGTGTAGTTTTTGTCATGGGTTACGCGTTTAAATGACCGTAATTCATCGTCGGGTCAACTTTGAACAGAAGGATAGTAGACTTTGTTGTTGAGCCTCTGGGGCTGCGTTAGCTAACTTGGATAAACAAAACAAACCAGGAAGAGTTGAGGGTGCCCTGCGGAACAGGTGTCACACGGGTATTGGTGACATGTAGAATCATGTTACTCCACTACACACCATAGAGTATATCGCGAAGCTCCGCCCCCCCAGCTATTCATGTCAGTGGAAGTTGCTCAGTGGCGTTTTGAAGCACCCGGAAGACTGCCGGAAGTCCCTCCCCGGACCTCAACTTTGAGGTCCTGGGTGACGTAGGGCAACCGAGCGCTCAACGTTAAAGCCCAGCTGCACGGGGTTTCCCGGTCATGAATCCACGGGTCCGCCTGTAGTCCCTCCTCCTACCACTAGGACCCAGAGCTTCAACGTTGAATAGCCTCACTGGCCCCTTGCTACACACGCACGCTAACCCCCGCGTCACCAGGTTTACACGCACGCAGGTCTTCGTCTTCTTCTCCCGACGAGCTTCCGGCCAACTATGGATGCCCTTCAGCGTATTGCTGCCTCCTACTGTTGAGTTATTGACTGAAATTGAAGACAGTATGCAGAATGGGTACATTTCAAACGAAAGCACAAGTCAATACAAAAACTGCTACTTTGTGGACGAAACCAAAGCACAGGACTGGTCCACCAGTTTCAATTCATCATAAGTTATTCATAACAAAAAGAAAAAGACGTACAATCACACCCATGTGAAGTGAGGGGCGCTAAGTGCTAACTCATGATGATTAGGTGATGTAATTGTAATGTAAACAAACGGTGAAAAGTTGTCATTAAATTACCTATGACGTACATTTTCCCTTCATTGTCAATGGCGTTTACAAAACAAACATTGAAGTAAGACAAGCATTAAACCTGTGTATAGGAGAGGCTAGCGCCCCTCAAAAACAGGAAATCATCATATAAAGAAAGTAAAAAATGGAAAAACATGTACAGTATGGGGGGGGGGGGGGGGGGGATTTTTATTTCAGGGGCCAGTTTCGAATTGCAGCTGTCCGTAGGTGCTCTTTGAGAGCGGTTTTGAATGGATTCACATATCTTAAAACTGTAACTATGCTCAAAGTCTGAAAAGATTTAGCCCGAATGTCGGTCTCACACTCACTCACACACACACACGGCGGATCAGGGGTAGAGTGGCTGGATGGTTGCCAGTTCGAACCCAGGCTCCCCCAGAGTTTAATAGTGTCGAAGTGTCCTTGAGCAAGACACTGAATCCCTAATTGCTCCCGATGTGCAGGTTGGTACCTTGCCTATGGTTTCCTCCGGCATCGGTGTATGAACGTGTGTGAATGGAATGCACAAAAGCGCCTTGAAGTTGAATAAATGCGCTATAGCCTATAGGGCCAGGCCCTATACTGTGTGTACACCAACACACACACGTTTCTCCCCAGCAGAGACCTGGCCAGGCTGGATCCTGAGATGTTTGTTCATGCAACACAAATAGTCCAGCAGCCGAGGTGAATGGGTGGGAAATTTGGTATATAGTAGTCTTTTTTTATTGGCCTAAAATATTGCCGATATACATACATTCCACTTGCTGACCAGCTGTCAGTATTGAGCAATGTTTTATAGTTTCTTGTGACCGGGCTACCATTAACATACTATGGCAGTATGTAATGTGACATGTCAAACTAGGGGGGTTTTCATGATTCTGAATCCATTCCAAGCATTAGTTTTGCACAAAATACACTAAAAACAGCCATAGCCACTTGCCCAAAATGTGCTGACCTCATCACATTTGTCTTTTGATTGATTATTGATAACAGTACAGCCTTTGTATTGAGTTTGTGCTTGAAATGTACTGTAATTCTGCAAACTGTTAATAAATTCTTCAATCAATCAATCAAGTACAGTCAAGCACAAATGGTCCAAAAGGATAGCACAGGAGAAAGACTGTGGTCTCGTTTCCATTCGGTTCCCAACGTGTCATGACGTCTATGGCCGTTTTTAGCCCAAGGAGTGTTTTTTGTGCAAAACTGCTTGGAATGGATTCAGAATCATGAAACCCCCCTAGTTAGTACAATTCTGCCTGCCATAGGATGCTAATGGTAGGGTCACAAGAAACCCCTATTAAAAAGAAATTGCTCAATACCGACAGCTGGTCAGCAAGTGGATTCATGAATGTTCGAATCGAATAAGGTGGAATCGAATAAAAGATGGTTTGATCTTTGCGGTCAGAAAATTAGTATTTTCCTAAACTAAATATGAATTCTTTAAAGAGCTAAGAGAGGGATCAATAAGCCTATCTCACAGAATTTCCCCGCCCCCTAAATATGCCCCCTTTCGGGGTTAGTGGTGATAGCGTGACGTCACTCCATAGACGCTACATGTTAACGGAGGTAATTTAAGAAGTCTACAACTTTTGTTTTCTCAAGGTAAGGTTTGTTCTATCTGTTCGACCTGATTTACCATCTTGTTTGCTTCATAATAATATTGGTCTGTCACATTTTTACATTAGAAAATGTACTTAGATTCTCCAGAGAAAAAAACGTGTAAATGCTCATGTTAAAGACACCACTATTTACCGGAAGTGGGCGTGGAAAGCGGGCTGTGAGATAGGCCTATTTGAGAATGAATATAATGCAATTGAAATAAGTATAAAACATAAAAAAAAAAAAGATTGCTTGGTATTAAAGGTGGGGGTCAAGTGCGGGAGTGCAATAATACAAATAAACAATTGTCAAATCTATCTTAACAGAGTAACAGACTCACTGTTACATGTGGCCGATGTACAGAGCAAACTTTATTCTTTTATTCTGTTTCAACTGATAGAAAATAAAAAAACAACTCAACTCAGCCCATCCCCTCCCTCCCACCATTTAAACACAATATTTTATCATGTAAGATGATACATTTTTTATTATTGCCATAAACAGTGTAGGAAACTTATGAACAAAAACAAAAAAAGAGAGTAAAAACAGGTGGTCTTTCAATCGTACAGTCAAGTTTTTTTTTCGTTTTTTTTTTTCTTTTTTCTGTTTTTTCTTTCCACATTCTCAATTTCATATCCAGTAAAAAGCCAGATAAAAAAAATGGTTTTGCTGCAGAAAAAAACTAAAATGAAACAAAACAAACAAAAAAGCTCTCTGGAGAGACTGGCTGCAGAGAGTAATAATAAGGCTTAATTTATACTTCATCCTATGACCCTTGGCTAAAAAAAAAGAAAGAACTACCGGTATGTATTTTCAACTGAATGTCATAAGATGAAGCATGAATGAGCCTTGAAGCCAACAACAGGGACACATGGTTCAGTTGTGTGGTGTGTAGATTCGTGCTTAATATTATGCTCCATCGCACAATGTCATGCATCGACAACAGATCTACAAGCCCGCAACGTCTCATCCATGACGCATTGTGGGCTTAAGTTGTAGATACGCAATATTTGGTGTGACGCCGTCGTGTGAATTAAGCATAATGGGGCTTCATCATGTGTGGGTTAGCTAGGAGACAGGATGTAACAGGAGTGTAGTACAACAGAGCCTTGTGTTTATTTTTCATTTTCCGATTCATTCGTATTACAGAAAGATCAAATTCTTTCAAATAAAAACATAAAATCAAATAAACTGGGTTCCAGAATCAGAATACAGTGGACATTATCAGTGTTTCACAGATAAATCAAGAGCGGCAATTTTGCAAACACCAACACAAGCTAGGATGTGGCTAACATTGCTAGCATGTAGCGAACACGGCTAGCATGATACAGCCAACACAACTACTAGCATGTAGCCAACACAACTAGCATGTAACCATCACAACTAGCATGTAGCCAACACAGCTAGCATGCTTGCTCAAAGTGAATGCATCCAAGGGGAGGAGCAAATGTGATACATTTGCATAAGTCCCTCCCCCACATCTCTGGTCAAATCAAAGTAAATGATCAAAGACCAAAGTCTTGGTAAGAATATTCAAGATAAACAAAATCATGTGTACTCTTACACCATACAGGCCAACATATAGACCGGATCAAACCAAACCTTCAAATAGGGCTGGGCAATTCATAGAAAATATATTGAAACCGATATTTAGAACCAACAACCGACAATATTACGCATGTAGGTTAAAGCCCCCAAAATGACTTTCTATCGATTACTCACCCCATAAAGATTGTTGCGTTTGTGTCGCATTCCTAAGCCAATAATTTGATTGGTGTCTCCATACGAAACCACTGCTGGTCATCAAATTATAATTTTAGGAAAGCGACAAAAAAACAAAAATATCCTTGAATTCAAGTCTCCATGAGGTGCGTAATAAATAGAAGAAAAAAATATTTTTGGCTGAACTATCCCTTTAATCGAATAATTTCAGAAGCAAGTCCTGTCTTATACCCTAGTAAGCCTACATGAAAGAACCGACTAGATTTATTTAAATGATTGACTAAATCGATTAGTCTGATTTAACCACTTCAACCTGAATCATACTTCGTTGTGCAATGGTGATGTGCAAAAATAGTGGAAATAGCCCATCTAAAAGTCACATAGTGAGCTTGAAGATCTGCTATTTTCACGATTAAAAATATATTAATCATTAACCGATGGCAGTAGTTGGAAATAATGGTGATACTGATTTTTCGCCCAGCCCTACTTTCAGATCCTTCTTGTGATGGATTGTTTTGAGGTGGGAGGAGCCAACCACACAGGCCAGGATGAGTGACAGAAAAAACGACCGTTGAGCAATCTAAAAAGTATTTCAATATACTGTTCTATACTTAACTACTTGAACCGTACATACCTTGTTGTATGACGAATTATGAAAATGGCTTATCTACAAGCTTGCGACATGCTGTGAGCTTGTAGATCTGCCATCTGCACTGCCTACATTTGCCGTCAATGCATGTTTGCCGAATGTTCACCCACTTTTGGTCAACCATCAATTTGTGCCATCCATTTCCGCCTAATGTTTGCATAGGGATGCTAGGGTTCAAGTGGTTAATAGGGATGCACAGATATGGAAATCCCAGGCCAATACCCATATCGATGTTTCAAAAATAACAATGTGGCCAATAGCTGATACCGATGATTATTTTGTCATTTAATCCCCATTTGTGCCAGGGAATCAAATAAATCTTCATTATAAAAGTGTTGAATCTGAAGCTTGGTAGGCTGCAGATATCAAACACACCAAAAGAGCCAGTGAAAAATGTATGCGTCAACAGATAAACATCCACAACAGCCATCGGTACCATGATAGCCAACTTATTTTGTCGATCTTCTGAATATTGACAGTTGAGTCAATGAGTCAAATATCATCCGGTATAGATATACGGCCGCTATATTGGGTCATCCCAAGTTAATAACGGTCTGCCACAATCTCAGTGGACCTGAATGGAGCAGCTCCACCCATATGGTGATTCAGGTAGAGATATAAAATGAAGAAAAAAATCTGACATGCAGTGACATTTAAAGACAATCCTTCCTCAATAAACTTAAACCCAATACTTAGTTGACCGGAGTCCCCCAGGGCTCTATACTAGGCCCCCTCCTGTTTTCGTTCTACGCTAAATTATCTCAGCCCGAAATAGCCAATGAGCTTGTACTGTAGATCTGCCTTTGTATTTTTTTTACGAATCCCAAGAATAGGGACGCTAGGATTGGTTAAGAGCTAAGAGGTGGTGTTGTGAATGTCTCTATACACAAACTATTCAGCCACACTGAAACGGAACTAGCCACCGCTTCTACCAGTTTACCAACCAAAATAAACAGAGCGCCACCTGGTGGAGGCTGAACAGAAGGCCTGTTCATCTGTGTACCGTGCCTCACCACATCAACCACACCGGACCGAACAAACCTCAACAGATGGAGACATTAGGTCTAGTCTGGCACAAACTAGAGGCATCATGCACGCACACGCGCATACACACACACACACACACACACACAACCCAGGTACAGTTTGGACATGCATGTGTGTTTGTGTGTAATCTATATATGTGTGTTTACGTTTGTATGTAACTGTATGTGTACTGTATTATGTAAGTGTTTGTATGTGTGTGATTGTTTTGTTTTTATTCCTTCTTAAGAATAAATATTTTTGCTCAAACTGAAAAGAAAAAACAGGAAGTGGTATTTGTATTAGTAGTAGAAGAACAAGGAGAGTTGTGTCATCTAATCAGCTGTTTAGAAGGAGGCGGAGCCACTGCCTTCCTTCCCGTTGGCATCATTTTCTTTTTAATTGTTTTGTGTTTTTTTTCTCTTCTTTTTTTAAGTCCTATCTATAATCCAACACACATGAACCAGTCCCCCCTCCTCATCATCATCATCATCATCATCATCATCATCACTGCCACCACCCACTCCTCCTCCCCCCACTACCCTGCCGCCCCAGCAGGAAGGGTCAAGCAAGTCTCTATTCTCCTTTCTCCTTCTCCTTCTCCTCCCGGGGCTTGGCGCCCCCGAATATGGCGGAGTGGGGATTGGCCACCTGGTTGAGCGGTAGCCCTACCGTGCGGGGTTTGAGCTGCATCCGCGGCCTCTGAGCACGTTCCTCTGCAACACAACAACAGAACATTACATTCATACATTAACCATTTAGACCCGAGGGAGATATTTTTTTTAAAGAAAAGAAAGAATAACGTTCCAACGCGAGGTATTGAGATCTGCTATTTTCAGTTTTGTGCAATAAAATCATTTAGGTCCTCGAGGCACGTCCTACTGGGAGGAGACCCCGTGGCAGACCAAGGTGCAGTTGGAGGAAACACATCGACTCACTGGCCTTGGAACGTCTCGGGATCCCCCAGGAGGAAGTCACTAATGTTGCTCTAGAGAGGAAAGTCTGGAACACTCTGGTGGAGCTGTTGCCCCCGCGACCCGACTACGGATAAGCGGTTGAAGATGGATGGATGGAAATCATTTATCATACTTGTATGATAAAGTAGGGCTTTAATTTACTGCCCGACAGTGACGATATATGCTTTCCTGGATTGAAAGGTATAACATGGTATAGGCTTTCCAGGTATAAATGCGTTAAGATTCAATATTTTACAGGTACTACCATTTTACATACATAGGAGCCACGCAGTGGAATGACCTCGAAACCAGTGTCAAACCGACAACCAATCTGAGGTCGTTGAAACAGCAGACAAAGACATGTCTATTAGAAAAGGTTCCCCTATAGAGGGTATTAGTCTAGGATAAATAAGGGAGCTCTTGTTTTATGTATGTATTGTACTGTATAATGTTACTGTCATGTTTGGTATTGAAATGTATTTTTAACTTATTCATCTGTTAAATGTGAGAGGACCTCAATAGAAATAAGTCGCTGGACTTTCTTGTGTAATCCTAGAAATGCTGTAACCATGTGGTTTAAATGCTTTTCATGAAATACTGAACCTTTGCCAAATACAAATGCAACATACAATATAACAATACATACATATAAACACACACGTCCATCCCAACGAATTAGAATAATCTGAAAAAGTTAATTATTTGCCATAATGTAATAAAAATAAATAAACTTTCATATATTTTAGATTCATTACACAACAACTGAAATAATTCAAGCCTTTTATTGTTCAATTCATCTCGATGAATTAGAATATTTTACGAGACCACTAAAAAAAATGTTTTCTTTTTTAAACGAGAAATGTCGACCATCTGAAAAGTATATTAATGTATGCAGTTAATACTTGGTCTGGGCTACTTTTGAACAAAGTATTTCATCAATGGGGCGTGGCATGGAGGTGATCAGCCTGTGGCACTGCTGAGGTGTTATGGAAGCCCAGGTTTGCTTTGATAAGTCGTAAATTAATTTGTATTGTTCAGTCTTATGTCTCACACCTTCCTCTTGACAATACAACCTAGATACTCTGTGGGGTTCAGGTCAGGCCAGTTGGCTGGTCAGTTAAGCACAGTAATCCCATGGTCAGTACACCAGTTACTAGTAGTTTTGGCTCTGTGGGCAGGTGCTAAATCGAGCTGGAAAGGAAAATTAGCATCTCCATGAAGCTTGTCAACATACTGAAGCACAACGTACTCTAAAAAGATGGCTGTGTTGAAATAATTGTTAAGTTTCCACTGTCAGTGGATCAACACCATAGCAGATAACATGGCCTAAACCCTAAATCATCACTGTTTTGTCATGTCCAGAGTCTCAACACACGCTGCTGGAAAAGGAAGATCAGCAATGTACGGAGGCACACAGTGCTGTAAAATATCATAATAGATGGTTGTGTTTAGACTCTGGACATGACAAAACAGTGATGATTTAGTTTAGGCCATGTTATCTGCTAGTGTTGCTCCAGTGACAGTGAAAATGTAATAATGGTTTCAACACAGCCATCTTTTTAGAGTACATAGTGACCTGACCTGAACCCCACAGAGAATCTTGGTTGTATTGTCAAGAGGAAGGTGTGAGACATTAACCTGACTCCGCCAGATGGGGCAGCAGAGAGTACACTGGGTTCCCCCCTCCTGCTCCCATCTGGGAACTCTCAGGCAGACTTGATGCCCGGCCACAAAACGGCCTGGCCAATCAGCAGCAGCTAGAGGCGGGATAGCTGCTGCTGATTGGCCAGGCCGTTTTGTGGCCTTATGTTAGTGAGACATAAGACTCAAATACAAATTAATTTACGACTGTTATCAAAGCAAACCTGGGCTTCCATAACACCTCAACAGTGCCACAGGCTGATCACCTCCATGCCATGCCCCATTGATGAAATAATTTGTTCAAAAGTAGCCCAGACCAAGTATTAACTGCATACATTAATATACTTTTCAGAAGGTCGACATTTTAGAAAATCATTTTTTTAGTGGTCTCGTAAAATATTCTAATTCATTGAGATGGGATTTTTTGATTTTCATGAGCTGTACGCCATAATCATCAATATTAAAACAATAAAAGGCTTGAATTATTTCAGTTGTGTAATGAATCTAAAATATATGAAAGTTTTTTTTTTTTTTATTACATTATGACAAAACTTTTTTCAGATTATTCTAATTCGTTGGGATGGACCTGTATATATATATTAAATAATATATTTAACTACTAAGTCCAATGTTTCATGTCAATATCCACAGTACTATCAAATAAAGGCAGAGAACCGCGAAAAAAAATACACACAATTTGGTGGTCCTTGGCATGTAGGACCCCCAAATATATGATCACTGATACAGATGTACAGTATTATTATTTGTAAGAAGTTGTCACCAGCAGAAGGTTCTCGGAAGTCCTCCTCTCCTCCTCCTCCACGAGGTGGGGGTCCGCCGTCTCTATAGCGACCCCCCATTGGAGCGCCTCCTCCTCCTCCTCCTCCTCCCCTCCTGTCATCTCCGCGACTGCCACCTCGACCTCGCCCGTAGTCATCACCTCTAAAACCCCCTCCTGAGCCCCCTGACAGACGGACATGAAGACAGAGACCGCAGTGGTTAGAGACAAGTTGAGGTTAGAGGTCAAGAGAACACCGAGTGAGAACAGGGAGCTTAGACTAGAGATGATCCACCTGGAACTGGGTCGTTAATGAAAGATGAAATGCATGATGGGAGACCACCAAGGGGCCAGTGAGGCTTTCCAACGTTGAAGCACTGGGCCCTAGCGGTAAGAGGAGGGACTGCAGGCGGACCCGTGGAAGTATGACGAGGAAACAGCTGCAGCTGGGCTTTAACGTTGAGCGCGTTTGCACTTTGCACGGTCCTTCCGGGTGCTTAAAAACGCCACTGAGCAACTTCCAACGACATGAATAGCGGGGGGGGGGGGGGGGGGGGGGGGGGGGGGGGAGGCGGAGCTTCGCGCCAGATCAGTCTCTATCCTTATATAGACCACAGGCAGACCTTCACTGGCTTCCTTGGAGGCTCTGTAGTCATTATGCTGCTATGGTTACCATGCTACGGTTGAGGTCAATTTATGCATTGCACCACAAGTGTAGAACAACGAAAAGTGTCATAAAAATGACATTTTTTCGTGGACAACTTTGCACTACTTCCTACCCCTGGAAAAACAAAAGATGCACAAGACTAGTCACTTTCTTGTTTACATTTTGTAGTGGCGACAGTCACACTGTCAGCGAGTCAGAGAGCATGAGCGCTCAAAACCCATAACGTGGTGAGACACGCAGCGGGACATGTTGTGACTGTGAGACACTAGTCGTTCAAAGCAGAAATTGACTTTAGTACATAATAACCAACATAAACACAATTTTAACAGAGACTCACAGGTCAGGTAATTACAGTTTCTCCCCTGCTGTTGTCATTTAGTGCCCCGTTATGTTCAGTTGTCATGTAACAACCCATTGTCATGTAACACAGTTGTGTTCAGTTGTCATTTAACACTCTGTTGTGTTCAGTTGTCATTAACACTGTTGTGTTCAGTTGTCTTGTAACTTCGTTGTGTTCAGTTGTCTTTTGTCTTTTAACTCCGTTGTGTTCAGTTGTCTTTTAACTCGGTTGTGTTCAGTTGTCTTTTAACTCGGTTGTGTTCAGTCGTCTTTTAACTCGGTTGTGTTCAGTTGTCTTTTAACTCTGTGTTCAGTTGTCTTTTAACTCTGTGTTCAGTTGTCTTTTAACTCTGTGTTCAGTTGTCTTTTAACTCTGTTAAATGGTAAATGGTAAATGGTGCATTTATATAGCGCCTTTATCCAAGGCGCTTTACATAGATTGTGCATTACATTCACCCATTCACACACACATTCATACACCGATGGCAGCGGAAACCATGCAAGGTACCAACTAGCACATCGGGAGCAATTAGGGGTTCAGTGTCTTGCTCAAGGACACTTCGACAGTAACTCTGGCAACCTTGCGGTTCCCATCCAGGCACTCTACCCCTGAGCCACCGCCGCCGTGGTGAACTGAACACTGTTGTGTTCAGTTGTCTTTTAACTCTGTTGTCTTTTAACTCTGTTGTGTTCAGTTGTCTTTTAACTCTGTTCAGTCTAGGGATGTCGGTAACGGATAATTTCCCATCCGGTTAGCCGACAGGATTAACCGGGTCATTAACGGATAATTGGTTGATTTTTTATTTATTTTTTGGCTACCCCAAATGTAATATGCATGTATAGGCTACATAATTAAAGTTGGTAGACGAAATGGTATACATTTATTTATGCTCCTTTTAAAAAGACAAACAAAAAAGCAACATTTAACAATATAAATAAATTGTTGTAGGCTTAATCATCAATAAACAACGCATCGCATCTGCATGCATGCATCTGCGCGTCTACAGTACAGAGGTCCGCCGGTTCTAGTCCAAAACATAAATAATTCCAGTCCAGATCTGAGCAGCCTATATCTATAAAGCCACTGGACGCATGGGCTAAGCCTTTTTTTATTATTAAGGAAGATCAGCATGCATGTCACCGTGTTCTGTTTGTTGACTTTTCGCTGACGAGAAAACCCTCAAACATCGATAGCACATGGCTAACTTGATAGCCGGGAGGAGGAGGAGGAGGAAGCGGCGGCGGCTGTAAACGTTCTCCCTCCAGGCCATTAATGGATTTAATAATGTAGGTCTCTGCATTGATACGGTCGACATGTTGTGTTAATCTCGTCTCGCTGTCACTCGCTTAAGTTTTGACTACCGCAAAGCTACCGTTGTAGCCAACTAGCCATTTGAAGTACAACAGAGAACTTTGGGACAACGACATTGCGGGGGCAGAAAACAGCGCCCGAGCGCTGCTGTTCATGCAGCCTGGAGTGTGACAAGCTGGCCGGCGCAAATAACAGCAATTTTAGGCATGTGTGCAACATGACAACTGTTTTAAAGTATTGTACAGTGACAACTACAGTCTCTGTAATGTTTATGTTGTACTATTACTAAAAACGATCTAAAATAAAAGGGATTTAAGATCAGAACACGCATTTATTATTATGCAAATTAACCGTAAAGCTGATAAGCATACCCGGATATTTCTTAACGGTCGGCTAACCGGCTAACCCCCGACATCCCTAGTTCAGTCCAACAATCACATTTGGACAACCGGATTAAATAAAACCACGTAGCAAGGCGCCTCCTGGAGGCAGTGCTGTGTCTCTTAATTAACGGACAGGGCTATCCTAGTGCTGGACAACACATCCGACTAATATGAAATTGTGGTGGACACTAGGTGGAGATCTCACCTCAGATTGAGCACTGTTTGGGTGGTAATGGGAGGATGTAGGAAGCGATAAAGGGAAGTGAGTTACCTATGTATTGTTTGAATTGTTTGGTTGGAAGTAAAGTTCAGAGACTCACATTCTCCGTCTGCTCGTCGCATTCCTCAACTTCCAGTGGTGACCTTGAAGTTTGAATTACTATCCTACTATGTTGTTTCCTTCAAGCACTAAATAGTGCTTGAAGGAATAGCTAGAAACATGCACACCTCCGGGGAGCGCCCTGCTTTGCCTAAAAAAAAACAATGACCGATTGAGAGCGCATGTGATTGGCTGTTATACTATCAGCATCATCATGATCACACCTCCTGAGTTGTCATTGAAGTCATCTCTGGATTCTCGACCTCCGCGGCCACCCATTCCACGCGAACCTCTACCTGCAGGTAACAATGTCAGGTTAACACCAGAGGTGCACAGGAGAGGAAGAAGAGGACCTCTCCTGGAGGACAAAGAGAGGAAGAGGAGGGACATCCTGTAGAAAGTAAAGTATAGTCTGAGTACTCTGTCTGTCCTACCGAGACAAACAACATTAACTAGTCTTCTAAAGACAATAGAGCACCGAAGTCTGAAGTAATTTACATTGCTGTAATTGTTTTTGGTGATTATGATTGTTTGATTTTAAATTGTTAAGCAAAGTTAGCCGAAATCTTCCCACCCTTTTATCTCTGAATCTAATTCCAGATTCCGTAAAGTAAATTAATTCATGAATCGGGTGGTCCGTGACCCTCCCGCGATAAGATTGCTTATCCATGAGCCAACATCCGGTTAATCGCCCTATTTTTTTCCTTTCCTCGGCACATGAATGGACTGAATTCGTCACGGACTGAAACAAGTCTTAACCGTTTACGTACATAGGACGTCGCCACACATCCTAGGGGTCCCAATCGACGTGTACATCCGACGTGTGAGGACGTCTTAGCGCATCCTCAATGATACGGGGCGAGATAAGAATATTCTGAATTTTTCCCTTTTTTTATTTGTCAGTTCGCCTTTCGGCTACCGTATGCTACACTCTAGGCAATTGTTAGCTTACCATTTACCTAGCCGTTGAATGACTCGTCTCTCCTAATCCAGGGCGCTCTCCGTGGTGTTGAACGGATCGATATACTGGCGCTTCATTTCTGCTCCTCATCCGTCTCTCCCGCAAAATATGAACGCTTTTTGGATCATATATCGTATTAACTAAAACGATCGCAATTGAATGACTGACGTCAGGACTTCTGTACTCTATTAACACGGTCAAATTGAGAATTTCTTATTCCAAACTCTGCACATAAAAATAATAGATGTATTGTCTGTGTCTTAAGTAGATTTCCTTTGGAATGGAGGCGTGTTGGGCCTCACTCAATCAGTCTCAGCCGACTGTCCCGCACCCTTGGCTTTGGCATCGATGGGAACTACAGACGCAGCGGTTTGTGTCTTGTTGTGCAGAGAGAGAGCGAGAGAATAGCAGTGAGGGACCTTTATGTTACTGCATTGCCCATTTCTCACTACAAATGTTTTGAGTTGGATAAAGAACGTAGCAGTCCAAGAGTGTCAGGAAAATCAGGTGAAAGTGGAGGAACGTGAAATTATGAATGAAATCATGATTAATAATATTCATAAGGGCTTGCTTATGTAATTACAGGACTACCTCTTTCCCAGACCCTTCTACCCGATGGGCGTGATTATATACCTAAATCTAACCACCTCACAAAACTATGCCTAAACCTAACCTTAAAATATCATGTAATCAAGCAGTACATTTGCGTGATTAAGATTAGACTTTTAGCGACTAATTCCAGCAAGCAAACACTGAAAACATGGAGGTTATTATGGAATTGTTATGATCATAATCGACAACACAAAGCTACATTACCCAGATTTAGTGAAACAGTAGAATAATGTTCCAATCCTAGAACAGCTAGACTAAAAAGTAAAATCAACCAATAGAGGAGAGAATTAGGAGGAGGAAGGGACAGAACCTGAACAGAAATAGGAAGCAAAGCGGTTAGTGTCCGATCATCCGATGCCAAGCAGACAGGCTGTAGAGAGGGGTCAGGATTAGTAATATTGCTCTCACTACAACAATGGTTCTCAAACTGTTTCACGTCAAGGTGATCCAAATTATGTGTTTGTATTTGGCTGGGGACCCCACATCTGAAAAGATTTTGTGCCAGGGAGTCCCACCCCATAGAAGATCTGTCTTTTTGTTGAAAATTGCAGATCTACAAGGCTAAAAGTGCACTACCCTTAGGGACTCCACGGATCCCACTTTGAGAACCACTGCAGTGCAGAGACAGGGAGAAATGTATGCAGGTTAGGATAAGCGACTGTCCTCCAAGTCGGTGCTGAAGTCTGTGATGAAGAAGCTCAGGTTATGTCCTTCCTTCCTCTAAGATTTCCACCACACCATAAAAGACCAGCTTTGTTAATATTATAATAATAATAATTATAACATCACAGAGATGCCTGTATGGCACAGGGGTCAAGTAAGTGCTTGGCCAGCACCGAGGAGTCAAAAGAAAAACATGAATAAAAGGGATTCACAAGACCCCATATCTGTGAGTAGCAACCGATCCTGATGGAGAATGTACTTTGTGTTGCTCTTAAGCAAATCAGATGTTTTTCTGCTTTTTTAGACACCACGGTGACATAAAGTGACTCGGAGGAGAGAGTAAACATTCGGGTTACAGGAACACGTTCTATTAGACTTAACTAGGGCTGGGTTTGTTTTTCCTGAGGTTTTTTTGTTTAGGTGGTTGCCGTTTAAGTTACAGGAGTGCACATAGTGTGTGATATGAAATGTGAGCACACCATAAACACAATAATCATTGTTTGTTTATCATCACTGACTGTCTGGAGACATTGCTTGTTCACCACGGTGAGAACAAATGCATGCAGTCCCAGCCCTAGACTGAGCACAGTTGACGTTTTATTAGCCTGAACACTCAATGTTTTATTAGACTGAACACAGTTGTGTTATATTAGACGTCACGTAACAGTTAAGTTATATTAGACTGAACACAGTTAACTTTATATTAGACTGAACACAGTCATTTAGAATTTTATAAATTGCTGTTCTTGTTTGGCATGCTGCTGAGAAAACACTCCTGAAAACAGGTCAGGAGTAAGCTCTGAGCATGCCTGGAGTCCCAGGAAGTGGCAGACACATTTCCTGTTCCAGTTCAGTTTCCCATAGCATTATTTGATTGGAAAACACGTGCTAATGCGTTTCCAGTTCTAACCTGCCAATCAAGCAAACTTGTGGGAAACTGAACTGGAACAGAAATCAGACAAATCTGATTTGCCCACTGCCCAGCCAGTAAAGTATGCAAATATGTGGTGGGTTTCTCACCAGAGGCATTTTTTACATTTTCCCTACTGTGGAAATGCAGGTTTCACACAGATTCATGCCAGGCTAAACCGGAACAGGCTATGCCACAGCCCAGCTCCATCATTGTTCAAAGTAAAAAAAAAAAAAAAGAAAATAATTAATTAAGATCACATTAATAAAGACATTTAAAAAGTAAAAGAAAATATCTAAGGCATTTCAATTTGTTACTGAATTTCCAATTACAAACTTAATAGCGTGAGTAAGTCATAGCTATTATTATAGTAAATCATTTAGGTGTAAACCATAGCTCTTTTTATAGTGAATTTAGGTGTAAGAGTTCATATATTACCCGTGTTGTCATCCTTGCGGAATCCAAAGCCGCCTCCTCCTCCTGCTCCTCCTCCTCCTCCTCGCTCCTGTCTTCGTCCTTCGGCGATGTCCACCCTGAGAGATCGCTCGCCTAGCAACTGGTGGTCAGAGGTCAACAAAGTTCATGTCAACTTTATTATGGCCAATAGACAGGAATATAATTCAATGAACCACTATTGCCCAGTGTTTTAAAGCTCCAGTCCTAAAGTCAAGTCCTACCAAGAATTTGAACCACGGTCCCCGACCGTGCAAGACTGCATTTAATGAGCTATAACAGAAAGCCTGTTTGGGTATTTAACTTGCCGCAATACCACTTGTCAACCAGTAGTGGTCTCACCCGACCACTGGAGCTAAAGGTCTAAATAAAAGAGCAGGGAGACCAACCACTGCAGTTGTGTTAATAGTTGAACGTACTCTACCATACAGATCGGTCAGAATAGCCCTAGCCTTGAAGGTGTATTTCAGTTTAAAATAATTTTGTTGTCATTTTAAAGTCTACTCAGGCTTTTGCGTGCACACTAGGCCTGTCCCCTGAAAGTCGACGATTCAATAGTCAGTTGAAGACACCCTCAGTCGACGCAAATTATTTGATACAAGCCTTCTGTGTTTTTCCTGGTATTTCTGCCTTTTATAGTGTCAGTTACTAGCTTGAGTGCGTCATGTACTTCTAATTTACTATATCGACTACTTCCTGAAAGTAGACTTAATAAAACCAGTTGACTGATCATATTACGAGAGGTTCTTATTTTGAAATCCGCCGTTTTGAGAGGAAATAATTATTCTGTTGCAACTTGCAGCCAAGCTACTATAACGCTGTTCAGATGCAAGTACGAACTGACGTGGATTAAAGATTTAGGCTAAAATTCATATTTATGACATGAAAACGGTGCTCCTGTGACTTAAACAATTTGAGTTGTTCACTTCAACTGAGTTTGAAGTGTGTTAAACTGTGTTAAACTCTGAACGTCTGCAGAATTGTGGTAAATTATCTCATGCTGGCTAAAGCACTTCTGCGGTAAACAGAGACATCCACCAAAAGCTTAGCTCTGATAAAAAGTTGACAACATTTCAGTCTTTCCCCTTATTATTTATTTTTGCCTTGCACCAGCGACTACTGGATGTGCAACATAGCTCTTTGATACCGTTTAGCATTGTGCTTAGAACTGTATGTAGACAGTCTGAAAGATTTGTGATTTAAAATAAGCAGTCTGCCATTATTTAGTTAACAGATTCATTCAATGTTCAAAAAATATCAATATGGCTCTGTTGCCCTTCACTTTGTAATGCAGTGAAACACTTGCAACCTCCAATAAAAAGGTCAATATAGCCTATTTTCTACATAAAAATGAATAGTCAAATTTTTGTATTACAATCCCGAATGGATTGTCCCCGACTCAGGATTTATCTAGTGACTAGATTCAATAGGTAGATATTTGATCGTCGCCCACATCTTATATAAGACTATTCAACATGTTAATTCTATTAGAATCAATGAAAACACATGTGCCTGGTTTTGGGGACTTTGAAATAGGACCTATTTCATTCAACAAAGAATTGTTTGTCTTTGGGTCTTCTAAATGTTATTTATAATGAAAAAGTAACGCCCCCCTCACGCATTTAGACATATCAGTCCATTTATGTTCGTACAATAAATTAATTACCTAGGTAATTAATTTATTGTACCATCATAAAGGGACGAAATATGGAGATTTTGCCTGACTGCAATGATTATACACACACACACACACAAAGTACTCACAGCGCCATCATATGTCAGAGCTTCTTTTAAAGACTCCAGCTCATCAAATTCTACATAACAGAAGCCTGGAAAACAAAGAAACTTCATCAGTTAAAGAAAGCAACAAACATCAAACACAGTATGTTTTTGTTGAGGTCTACTGTATGCATTCATTGTTATTTAAGGCAAAACGTATATATATATATATATATATATATATATATAATCTCAAATAATTGCGACACATCATGAACTCCATGCATCCTTCCTGACCTTTGAACTTGTCCGTCTCTTTGTCTCGGACAAGGCGGACACTGCGAACGTTGAGGTCTTTGAAGATTGCGTCGATGTCCCCCTGGACAGTGTTGAAGGGCAGGTTGCCCACGTACGCTGTGAATGGAGGATCTTCAGGAAGCTCCTTCTGCTTCCTGGGGGCGCCAGGACCCCCACCTCCACGGGGCCTAACACAAAAAAAACATGCCAAGAATTGTGAATCCAGGCGGTTGAGAGCCTATTAACCTATTAACACACGCAGGGATTATGGCCGTTTTTACGTGAGTGGTCGTTAGCTAAATAAAAGAGATATATTTTTTTCTACAACTGGATTAAACGACAATTTATCAAATGTCGCTCTCTCCGGCATGGCTACCTGTGCAAAGGTAAGTTTATTACGTTATCTCTGGCACGGCATCTAGCCAGTTAAGACCTGAGGCCGATTCTGCAAATGCCATCTAAATCACTAGTTTTCTTTTTCGTGCCAAAGACCCACACATTGATATGTATTTGACCGCGGACCCATTTTTCAAACACTTTCAGGATGTACAAGCTCACAGCACGGCACGAATCTGAATCTAAAATAACAGATGCTTTCACAGTTTTAATGGTTTAAAAGTACCATGATAATGTTTGATAAAAGCTTTAATTTAACTAATTTATTTTGTTCCGTCTTGTTAAGCGACCGAGTACACTCCCAAGAAAAGTGATGTATAAATTAAAATGTATGTATTATTATTAACCCTTCTCTTAGTCCATGGGCCAGACCAGAAGTGAGGGACATTTTTGGTGGCAAAATCTATTTGCTACCATTTTGTTTGCTGGGTCCATATAAGTACTTTGAGACATGATAGCATTTTCAAATGAGTAGCTTTAATACTTTTTTGGGACAATCATTGTTTCCCCATTAACTCCCATTATATGCAGAGTAGGATTTTGTGCAGTTTACTGTAGATGTTATGTTACAATTAAGTTTATTCACACTTATAATTATACACACACACACACACACACACACACACACACACACACACACACACACACACACAAATGCTATGACATAAAAGTATGTTATAAAAGTATATAAACATGTAGGCCTATAGTAATAAATTAGCATAATTGGCTAAATATACCCCAACACAAGAAATTACTATAACTTTGCTTTACTTAACTTAGAAAGGTGAGTCTATGTTTGTGATGTATAGAAATTAATCTGTTACCATGGTGCAATCATGCCACCTTTTTAATTTGCAAAAGTCGAAATAAGGACATTTCTACATTTTTCACATTTAGTCAATGATTATCTTAGTCTCTAAGACTCTGAGTCTATACATGTCCTGAAATTCGTATCTTGCCATGACTAAATTATTCAACCTTTTGTCATTTAGCATATTTGCATAAATTATGAAATAATTAGGCTGAAACCCATAAATAGCCATTATGTTTTGCTTTACATTTATTGAGAAGGATCTTACAGTCTAAAGTCTGTTTTGATGTCCATACAATAATGTCTTGTCATAATTAAGTTAAATGTAACCTTGATGACTTTAATCCTGGGGCAAGCCTTGGTTTGGCTACTTTCAATAATAATAATAATAATGAATTGCATTTTATAGCGCTTTTCCAAGTGCTCAAAGTGCTTTACAATGGTTAATTCATTCATACATTGGGAGCGGCGAACAGTTGATGCCAGCGTCCTCACTTCCCACATTCACACACCAATGGTGGCAAGCTCACACCGACCAACTCATTGGAGGCAATGTAGGGTTCAGTGTCTTGCCCAAGGACACTTCGGCATGTGGACAGGAGGAGCTGGGATTCGAACCGCCGACCCAGGGATCATTGGACGACCTGCTCTACCTCCTGAGCCACAGCCGCCCGCGTCTTCAAGTCTTCATGCGCACAACTGAAGCTGAGGATGTCCCGGTCGTGGACACCATGTCAACAGATGACCTGTCACCCTCTTGGGGTTCCTAGCAAGATGTCCCTGAGGGCTTAGCAGCCACTACTTATTGAAATGACAGTTGACATCACACCATCATATATGGCCGTCATTCCCTCATGCCTAGTGACACATCACGTCACCATATATGGCCATCAGTCCATCACGCCTTATGACACGATCCATATATAGACGAATTCAGAAACGGGTCTCATGGTCTCAGCTTACGTATTTCCTGTAGGCGGACTCGACATAGCTGCGGGGTTTAAACCCTCACCAGGCGCACCTCTTCTACTACAGTGAACGGTAGAGTGACTGATGTTAGTCTGCCTCAAGTCAAACGTTACTCTTTTACCTGCTTTTTACTAACACTAACATTACAAAGATGCAGAACATCAAGATGAACCTGTTTAGTTTATGGCTGGTCCAACAGTAGTGGCAACATTCCCAAAAAAAAACAAAAAAACGGAATGTCAAAATATCCACCGCGGGGTCTGAGACCAGAGCCATTGAGTAATGGTTGAGACGAAGCAGTGAAAGGTCCTGAAAGATACATAACGTCAGTCTTACCCAATACCCAATCTTTCTGTTTTATGAACACATGGCTGCTGTACTTTATACCTCATACTAAGCATTTAAAGTAAAGAAAAAGAAGAGGTGCGCCTGGTGAGGGTTTAAACCCTGCGCTATGTCGAGTCCGCCTACAGGAAATACGTAAGCTGCGACCATGAGACCCGTTTCTGAATTTGTCTATAGCCGTCTCCATATATGAAGATCAGGACACTGACCTCATCAAACCCTGGATAGCCATACATGGAGAAGACTGGATCATCACCTAGATCTGCATATATGGAGCTTCAAAACTGGAGCTGACCTGTTCTGACATTCCATATGTTGATCCTTCCCTACCCGTCCTTCCTCTTCGATGTCTCCCTTTTGACCGATACCTGTCCAAGTGTCCATTCAAACTCTAGACGGGCCTGCCGCATTGCCCAGCAGCCGGCAAAAACTAGAGTTCTCAACAGGCCTGAAAATTAAGGCGCTCCATATATGGCCAGTACAGAATTTATTCCATATGTTGATCTGACCCCCCATGCCCAGCAATCTGAAGTCATTTGGGCTCCTAACTGATATGACATCTCTTATTCTTATAGCTATGCTGATTTTAGACTGGATGCGGGGGCCACCAGCACAAATGGCTGTGCTGGAACTTGTGTACGGACCTGCAAGCTTTCAGACTGCTCCTGCCTTACCAACAAATTAAAGTGCACAGAAATGTGCAAGCTACAAACCTGTAGCAATCAGAAGGAAGATGAAATTAAACTGATCGATTATGTGATGATAATCATGATGAAGATGATGAATACTGAATAATTGATATTGATATGACAGTGATGTTATGATGATGTTCATTGATTAAATTGAGTGAAAGACAGATAATTCTTCATTTTTCCCTCTGTATGACGTGTTTTATTCAAAAACAGTTAGGCAATTTTTCATTCTGTGAATCTATGGTTGGTGTCTTTGAAGGCTGATAACTGCAACTAAGCTACCACTTAGGAACTGCTATCATGTTGAAATATTATCTAGGGATATAGACCTTTTCAAAAAAACATGATAGCATTTGCCACCTTGAATGTCCCTCACTAGTGAAGATTCTGGTCTGGGCCCATGGACTATCTCTATCAACTACTGTCGAAATGCTTTTGAGCAAAGCACTTGAACCCCAGCATCACTATTATGGGCATGTCATAATATAATTGGCAACCAATTGCTGAAAATATTAGCTCCACACAGCTCACAATGCCTTGCAGATCAGCTATTTTAGCCATTTAACTAAGACAAGGTATAAAAGTTTAAACCGGTAACCAACTCCCAAAGGTCTTTCAGAATCTGATCAGCTGATTAGGGCTTCATTGTTTAAAAAATTCAACCAACTTGTTACATTCAACTATATGGTATTGTGTGCTCCTAGAGCAAGGCATCAACCCTTGACAGAAGACCCATTTAATCAACATTAAATAGGCCAGTGGTAGGTACCCTCACAAAAAACATGCAGTAATCCTGGTCTCTAATGATGGAGGGGAAAGGAACTGGTCGGAACAACGTGTTCCTTGCACGCGATACGTCCTACCGGGGAAACTCTCCCCTGTCAGGTGAAAAGAAGCAGCTTGGACTCCTCATGCACACAAGGAGGCATGAGGTCAGTCCACTGCCCCCCCCCAGGTTGGCAGAGGAAGTGTAGCGCCCATGATTACATTAGATAATTGACACTGGGTGAAAAAAATGGGTTTCAAAATCGTGGGATAAAACTGTTCCCAACTGTTGGTCCCCAAATTATTATTATTTATTTATGTATTTTTTGGGTATCTGCACATTTTAAGTTAAAATTGTATGATTTCATAACACCAAATTGTCAAATATTATGTAAGAAAGATGCAAACATTTATCAGTGGTCGCGGCCTGAAAAGTTTGGGAACGCTTGAAAGGCTTGATACTAGGCTATGTGTACTGACTGATAGCAGTCATAGTCCGGTTTCCAGTAAAGAGGTGACCACGGAAACTACAACATGACATCACGCCGCAGTGGTCACCACTCATTCAACACTCTGTTGTTACTAACCGGTGGTCACCTCTTCACCCTGGCAGGTAAACAAAACGTTCAGGCAGGTGGATTCTGCTTTCACGTTGCCCGACCGGGCAAGTGCTTGTTTCAGAGGGGTATCAGTCTATAACACAAGATATATTTGTCTAAACACCTGAACGTGGCCAGACCTATAATGTGCCGTTTTCACTGTTGCCACACAAATATGTGTGTGAACCCATAGTCATAGGAGGTATTTGGCATAAACATTGAGGTGTGACATTTTTTTATTCAAATTCTACCTAGCATTTTATAATGGACAATTTACTTTTCGGGCAAGTGGGCATGACATTTGGGCAAGTAGAACATGACCTGTACTTGCCCGACGGTCAGTAAGCTAAACTTGATTCAGCAATATCTGTGGCAGTGTGCGAGCAAAGTTTTTAAATTCCAGAGTTTAAATCCTATTGCCTGAGGGGATGGGACCATCAGCTGAATGTGTTCAGCTCGACTGAGTGATTACATTAGTGAATGACACAAGCCCACCATCGCTGTGATTGGCTGAGAAGCACAGCTTCCTGTTTAACCAGGAAATACTCCACAATATTGGTTGAGAAAAGCCATTGCAGGATTTGCAGCTGGTCTTTAAAGTGGCATGAAGCCTAGGCTGGTTGATGCTTGTTTTCATAAAGCAGATAAAAAGCAGGTCAGTAAGCAACACAATAATGGTTGTGTTAGAATTGGGTGTACCCATAGGTGTGCCAACTTGCAAACATAGTTACCAAGTAAAAAGTAAGGAGCCTTATGTGGTGCATAATTGCATATCTCCTGTTCTTTAGCATGAGGCAGCTTGATGTACAAGTACACGCCCTGGACATGACGCTAGCATGTCGCAGGGACATAACAATCAGAGTCGGACCCTTGATGCCGAGCATGCCATCGGGTACCATTTTTATAGTCTCTGCTTATGACTTGGCTGGGAATTGAACCCCTGACATCCCAACCACAGGCCAGACACTCTAACCGCAAGACCACTTAATGGTAAAGAAATAAGAGTCAATGATCAATGCACATTGACACACCTACATCTAAGACACCCATTATTAACTGTATTAGCTGCAGTTGTGTTGCTTACCATACATCACATGTACTCTATAGATCATTTACATAAAAATAGCAGATCTACAAATTCACAACATGTCGGAATGTGACATTCTGTTTGTAGATGTGCCATTTTCACTCTTCCCCAGAATCCCCACACATTTTCAAAATATGACATACCCCAAATGCCAGGTTTGAAGTGGTTAGGGTTACTTTTCTCTCTTTTTTCAGTGTTATTACTGCACTATTAAGGAGTTAGCTATGTTAAAGTTGCAGGATAATAAGAGACTGTATGACAAGTTGTATTAACATCACATTACAAACATACAGGGAGGCAGACAGTGGATGAAAGCAAGCAATGATTTTTGTGCTACATATTTTTAAAGGTCCCAAGTCTGACTCCCATGCCCCCCTTCCCTTATGATCTTTGGCGTTCCTCCAAGGGTGGCCGCAGAAACAATGCAGAAACCGTCTGAATGCACAAGGACTACAATGATAATCCTAACCCCCACATTTCAATAACAAGTTAATTTTAACCAGCCAGGCAACAAGACTTTTAGGGTATGACCACCAGCACAGGAGTTATGAAAATGTCCACTGAAGATTAATGAAGCTTGACATAATTTTGAAGATGTAGCCAACATACACACACATATGTAGTTGATCTTGTGTGCATTATTATAACATTGCTTCTCATTTGCAGAGTTTGAGCACGTATATAATGACATTGCTTGTATTATGACATATGTCATAATACGAGTCAATTATGTGACATGTCTCTGACTTGTTTCTTTCTTTCTACATTCTTTACACATTTAACTACAACTGACGGGAACTTGTAACAAAGAAGACATTTCCCTCACTCCTTCACAATTCATACCTGTAAACCTGTGATGTGTCAAGCTAAGGTTGGTTGGTGGTGCACAGCCCTGGGCGCCTTGGGCCATGCATTACTCGGTAAACATAAGTAAACAGTAATCACCAGTTATGACATCATAATCAATAATCGGATACCATATCATAACCAGCCTGCCATGATGTGTCGGACAACCTGTATTCCTGGGGGACGCCCCCACGACCACGCTCCACCACCACCCCAAACAGTCCCAGCAGGGATGTTTAATGGAGGGACGGCCGAGAGGCCCGACCTGCAGGGTGCTGCAGTTAGCATGTTAGCCCCCTTCATGGTTGTAAACATGCTTCTTAACGATGTTTTTTCCACATGCATGCAGCCTGCTTCACAGAGTACCCCCCCAACCCCCCTGTGTACCCCACATACTGACAGGTGGATTCACCTGTGCAGAATGCAGACGCAGGCAGCAGCCAGCGAGCTGCAGCAGCAGAAGCAGCTCCGCCATTCCACACACCGTGACCGTCCAGTCTGACACCAGCCAAACCATGTGGTTTGCACTTCAGCTCTCCCAAGGGGTCCTCCTCCTGCTGCAGACCTGGTCCAGACCCTGGTGGTCCGCGGACCAGATCCTCAGCAAACCCAGGAGGCGGTGGACGGAAACCCTTTTTAGCGACGTGTTTTTAAATAAAAGCTAAATGGTGTTGTGTTAAACCTCATGGGGTTTGGCATACTAGAGTGTGCAGCAGCGTTGTATATGATGCTAGGTTAGCAGGCCCCGGCTAGTGCGGCGCCAGGTCCCCGGTGTTTCCCAGCGCTCCCCGGCCGCCCTCCCATTCACCTCGACCGGGCCGCGGCACCCAGGCGCTGCCCGGGGAGCGCCGGTCGGGCCCTGCGACGCCCAAACCCGCTGCACGAACGGTTTTTTGCGGTTATACCCGCACGGACGCGTTTTCCTCCGGTTGTGTGCTGTGCCGTGCTCCACTCACCCTCTTCCCCCGCCGAAGCTGCCATAAGCCCGGTCCCGGTCATCGTAGTTGTCGTAGTCCGCCATGTTCCACACGATGTGCTGCTGTCCACACGCTGCAGCGGGGACTCTTTTACCTTGAATTCTATTTGACAGGCATCTCCCCTCAGTCCCCGTACTGATGGCATCAGCAGTTTAAACTTGGAGGGGTGTCGTCAGTCGTACCTTACAACCTTGGAAGCACTATATTTATTTATCTATTTATTTATTTAACATTGGGTATTGCAACATGTATTATATCACTATTATTGTGAATAATACTCATCATCACCATCATCATCATCATCATCCTCATCATCATAATAATAACAATAATAATGATATGATATAACAATGATAATTTTATATGATGTTTGTGATAAACCATGCATCTGCATGTATTGTCAAACTCGTGATACTAACTATTAAATGTATAACAGGAAATGCTGTTATGCAAATACATGTTAAGGTATAAAAGTGCCTTGTGCTCTCAGTTTAGCTGTCCAGTGTGTGCCTGACTCATCATCACAACATCCATGCTGCTGATCATCATCATTCATCACCACCTCTGTGTTTTACATGCCAATAATCCTACCACATAGTAACACTAATATTACACACACAGTGCAGGCAAACAGCAGTAGCACGAGTACACACTCACATTGACAATACATGTGTTTAGGACTTCCATTCAGACTTCTAAGCAACATGATATTGAGATCACATGCATTATTTTGAATACACTACATTTAATTTAGGACCTCAATAAATGGCAGTGGCACTGATTTCAACGTTCTGCTTTTCCGTCTTTTTTTCTTCTTCTTCTAATTAGTTTATTTTGCTCCTTGAGCTAGTACAAAAGTGAAAGCCTGCATAGGCTAAACAAGCGAATCACCATTGTGTCGTGACTCGTGACAATAAAGTTGATTGACTGACTGACTGACTGACTGACTGACTGACTGATTGATTGATTGATTGATTGATTATCTGCCTGCCACTGATATGACTACCTCTATAATACTTCATAGTAATAGCTACTACCACAGTAATTTAATTTAGGCCTTAAAAACAAGGCTCCATTCCAGACATCCCAAAACAAACGGGCCAGGTAAGCTTGGCCTTACTTGAGTTACTTCTACAACTCACCTTACCCCTGCTCATTTTGCTGGGCGTCCATACCTCCTGAGAGGAAGCAACAGTGCCTCTTTTGCCCCTACTGCTACTCATAGTCACCTAGTCACATAGTCACATAGGTTAACACGGACATTGCTGTTCCTTGGAGTGGTTGCACCACTCAAAAACCGAGTGCATTGCCATACTGTAAACATCATATACAGAAATTGCACTTGAAGGGTTAAGATTTTATTATTATTATTTTCCCCGACAAGCTCTGTATCTGTAACAGTCCATCTGTTATGTGTCAGTTATGTGTTATGTGTCAGTTTAATAGGAATAGTTTAACATACAGATGTATTGAACACAACATGATGTAAATACTGTGACAGAACCAATGTACCAAAAAGAAAAGTTAAAATAGAATAACTGAGCAGATGTGAGTAGTAGTAATAATAACATACTAATAACATATTATTGCTGTGGGCCAGAAACATCTTATCTCCATATTCTAACGTTTTGCATGAATGCCCTACCCTGATCATACAACTAGCATCACACGAAAACATCCAAAGTAGCAGATCCACAAGCTTGAAATATGGCGTGAAGCGAGTGACACATTTTCAGTTTTTAGATGAGCTACTTTTGATACTTTTGAAATTGAAAAGTAAAATATTTGTACATATGACGTTGAGAGGATATATAGTTTGTACTCATTTTCTTAAGATGTCTTAAGATGTCTTGCGCCATATGTTCTCTGTCAGTCTGTGGAAAGGTGTCAAAAAAGACATTATAAAAAACATATTTTGTCTACTTTTCAGTTTCCAGTATGGTCCATTTATGTATTTATTTTATCCATCCATCCATCCATCCATCCATCCATCCATCCATCCTATTGGGGAAATACCTTTTCAACTTTATGCAGCTGATGGATGCTCAGATGGTCTGATGATTGCTTGGGGGAGCTATTAGGATTAAGTGTCTTGCTCAGGGACACTGGGAGGCGAACTAGTGACCTTCTGATGACCATACAGCAGTGGTAACCAACCTTTTCAAGCCCAAGAGCCCATTTTATTCCCAATTGTAAGCCATGATCTACCACTTCACAAAGTGTTTATAAAAACACTTTGGTTTTTTTGCGATTTCTGACAGGCTCAATGCATGTGCACACATCCACACAAAGACTATAGTTTAAATAAGAATAACTACTGATAGTTATATAATCAATGCCAAAATATTAAGACAAATGTATTTTTCCATAGTCAGAGTAGAGTAGTCACTGCTTGCCTGTGTAGGTATAGTAGTGAGTGAGAGGCTGTTTAGCTCTGTGGGTGTTTATACCATAGTTCTGTTCTGATATGCATGACTATTATATGCACAAGTCAAGTTGTGCATCACACCGCTATCCCCCGTGAGGTCAAACAAGAGAACAAACAAACTCTGCAGTTGATGGCCCGATACACATGTCTGGGGCCATCACGGCACTCTGGCTGCCTGTCAGTCTGACACCCGCTCACTCCTGGATCTACTTGAATGGCTCGTGCGAGCTACTGGTAGCTCCCGAACCCCTGGTTGGTTACCCCTGCCATACTCTCTACCCACTACTATGGCCGCCCCAATCTCAAGAAGTTACGGTCATTGTCAAAAAATAAAGAGCCACAGTCATACTGTTGTTTTTATTCAATTATTGTGATGAACATTTGAAACATGGAACATACTGTACTGTACAGTATATACAGTATATACACAATTATAGATCTGAAGGTCTGAACAACTTGCTAGGTATCAATTTCTTAGTTTTTTTTAAAAATATATCGCCTCTGTCGGGTGGAAACCTTGTATGTCTAAAACATATAGGCTACTTTTGAGGAAAAGGAGCCTCCAAATTGATCCAGCCACAAGCTCTTGTCTTGTTAATACGTTGTATTGGTTAATAAATGTTTTATTCACTACTACTCAGGCTTTGTGTTTTCGATGAATGAAAACGTTTTAAAGTTAAAATGTAGTTTCGGGTTACAGTGGGTTTCTAGTGATACAATTTATATCAAATATCTAAATACTGAATCAAGCAACTTACTGGGGTGTTAAAATGACCTTAACGTAAAAATATATATATTCAAAAATAGATCAAAACGCTTCAAATCAAGGAGCTTCAATACTTTTGTAGATATACGGAAAAAAACAAAAAAAACAAACAAACAAAGACTAATTTGAAATATAGAGGTAGGAGGTTTCTGACCGACAGCACTGATACAGTATGTAAAATATGTAGAAATAATATTCTAGTATAACAACCATGAGTGGATGATCCTCCTGTCATGTGACATGTATTGTGCATGCGTTGTGCACGTCTGATTGTGGTGACATCACGGAGGATAAACTAATTAAAGATAGCAATTGTTATCTTCCCACATTCACACACCAATGGTGGCGAGCTCACACCGACCGACTCATTGGAGGCAATGTAGGGTTCAGTGTCTTGCCCAAGGACACTTCGACATGTGGACAGGAGGAGCCGGGATTTGAACCGCTGACCCAGGGATCATTGGACGACCTGCTCTACCTCCTGAGCCACAGCCGCCCACAAAGTGGTGCAGATCCTGAATCTTCGATCAGAATGTGGTTTGACTAACAGACATGCTGGCTTGTTGCGACTCTTTGTGACTTCTCAGTGAGTCTGTGTATATTTGTCTGTGTTTCTGTGTCTTTGTGTCTGCCAGTGTGTTTGTGACAGTGTGTTTGTGACAGTGTGTCTGTGACAGTGTGTCTGTGACAGTGTGTCTGTGTGACAGTGTGTCTGTGTGACAGTGTGACAGTGTGTCTGTGTGCCAGTGTGTCTGTGTGACAGTGTGTCTGTGACAGTGTGTCTGTGTGACAGTGTGTCTGTGTGACAGTGTGTCTGTGACAGTGTGTCTGTGTGACAGTGTGTCTGTGTAACAGTGGGGCGGTGGTGGCTCAGGGGTAGAGTGGCTGGATAGTAACCGCAAGGTTGCCAGTTCGAACCCGGGCACCCCCAGAGTTAGTGTCAAAGTGTCCTTGAACAAGACACTGAACCCCTAACTGCTCCTGATGTGCTGGTTGGTGCCTTGCAAGGTTTCCGCCGCCATCGCCCATCGGTGTGTGTGTGAATGTGTGTGTGTAAAGCGCCTTGGATAAAGGCGCTATACAAATGCACCATTTACCTTACTGTGTGTGTGTGCCAGTGTGCCTGTGTGCCAGTGTGTCACTGGAGAATAAAACAGGACCCAGGAGACCAGCTCTGACCTGCAGCTTCATCTTGTCTATCTCTACCGGGAGAAGACACAACAGCAAGCTAATCTACTCAAGCTCACAAGTCTTCAGCTTCAACTCAAAGCTAAATGCTAGAAGTCAACTTGTCTTTGTCTTGTGTTTATATTTTATATTCTTCATGATCATTCATCATTTGTAGACCTTACAGCTACTCGCTGATCTTTCAACTAAGATTCTTTGTTGTTTTTTCCAGTTCCAGAACCCAGAATCTCCTGTACGTCAGAGTCCTGAAGCTCTGCCAATATGTCCTTATTCTCCTTCAACTCGCGTCGCTCTAATCTCTTCTCATCTTCGCCCTGTTCTCATCCTCCTCTTCTAGCCTTCCTGTCTACCTCTCAGCGTTGATCTTGTAGCGCAGGACGAAGTAAGCGAGGATGCGTAGGGAGAAGAAGAAGATTCCGAGGATAATGAAGTCCATGTACAGTTTGGCGTCCGTCATGTCCAGCTCCTTCAAGATGGCTGACGACTTCTGGAAGTGACACGTGTCATTTGGCTCACAGTACAGGTCCTCTCGGTCCAAACCATAGATGGAGAGGATGACCCCTTCAAAACCATACCTACAGGACAGGAGAATGGAGGAGAGGAGAGGGGAGGGGAGGAGAGGGGAGGGGAGGGGAGGAGAGGGGAGGGGAGGAGAGAGGAGAATGGAGGAGAGGGGAGAGGAGAGGAGAGGAGAGGAGAGGAGAGGAGAGGAGAGGAGAGGAGAGGAGAGGAGAGGAGAGGAGAGGAGAGGAGAGGAGAGGAGAGGAGAGGAGAGGAGAGGCATTAATTTGCATTAATAATTTGCATTAATAAAATAAGAGAATGCATTTAGCTTATAAGGTTATAACAATAGATCAATCAGAACTGATCGATATACCAGTGAGCATTAGCTGGATGGCTGGTTATGAGAACAACCACATTAAAACCGGGAAAGCATCTGTGTCATTTTGGATTTTAGCAATATATAGCCCTACAGTATAGAAACACATACATTTTTGTTTCTCCAGTTGTTTAGAACAGTGGTTCTCAAAAATAGCAGATGGACAAGCTTGTATATCTGCTATTTTTTTAAAGTATGAGAACTACTGATTTAGACGGCATTTTTAGAATCAACCTCAAGTCTGTAGGCCTACCTGACATAGGATATATATATATATATATATATATATACGTATTACGTACGTACATACATAGGAGTCTGTACCTGACATAGGATATGTAGGAGAGCCACTGCAGGTACCACGGAATAGTGTCGAAGCTCACAAAGAACCCAGAGAACAGCAGCACAGGGATGGCTGTCACTGGCCCAGCGAATGTCGCCACCTAGAGGGAAAACAGAGAAACACAACAGTCACCCAATGGGCCTGTGGGAATGCAGACATTCTCAACCTTTTCAGGCGTGACCCACCAAAATAATCATATTTGAACCTGGAACGTAGGAGTTGAGGCATACAATTTAGTTTGACTCGCTTCCAAACGTTGTGAAAATAGCTGATTTTACATTGCTAGCCGTTGTGACTTGTGAGCTTGTAGATCAGCTATACAAATATATATTATTTCTTATATTATATCGACCAATTTGGTCAATGTTTGGTCAGTTCATATCATTTTGTATAGTTTGTTGGTAGTATAGTTTAAGGCCTTCAAAGTTGTCACTTCACTGTCATCTGACCAATTTGGTCAATGTTTGGTCAGTTCATATCATTTTGTATAGTTTGTTGGTAGTATAGTTTAAGGCCTTCAAAGTTGTCACTTCACTGTCATCTGGGAGCCCCCCCTACGTTGTGTTGTGGCAGGTGTCGTGTCGTGTCGTGTCGTGTCATGTTTGTTGTGTCATGTTGTGTCGTGTTGTGTCATGTCATGTTGTGATGTTGTATTGTGTTGTGTCATGTTGTGTCATGTTGTGTTGTGTCATGTCATGTTGTGATGTTGTATTGTGTTGTGTCATGTTGTATCATGTTGTGTTGTGTCATGTCATGTTGTGATGTTGTATTGTGTTGTGTCATGTTGTGTCATGTTGTGTTGTGTCATGTCATGTTGTGATGTTGTATTGTGTTGTGTCGTGTTGTTTCATGTTGTTTCATGTTGTGTCGCGTCGTGTTGTGTCGCGTCGCGGCGCGTCGTTTCATGTTGTGTCGTGTCGTGCCGTGTCGTGTCGTGTCATGTTGTGTCATGCCGTGTCGTGTCAGGGCTGACCTGCAGGGAGGTGGAGGCAGCTCCTATCAGCAGGCCCAGTGATTGGGCCACCAGGGAGGTCATGACCCCCAGAGCCAGGAAGAGGAAGAAGCGTGCGGCATCCGGTGGCTGAGCCGTCATCCAGTAAACAATACTACAGTACACCACCGGGAAGATGACCTGCAGTAAACAACAACAAAACATCCAGTAAACAATACTACAGTACACCTCCGGGAAGATGACCTGCAGTAAACAACAACAAAACATCCAGTAAACAATACTACAGTACACCACCGGGAAGATGACCTGCAGTAAACACCACAAAACATCCATCCATCCATCCATGTTCAGAGACCTGGAATGGGATGTCAGCCATGGTCTTGGCCAGGTAGTACGCCTTCACGCTGTACCAGTAGTTCAGATGCTCTCGTAGAAACACGCCCATCTCCAGGGGAACTAAACATAATGACACAGACTCAATGATTATTCTAGGGATGCACCGATGTGGACATTCTGGGCCGCATTGTTTGTTCCAAATCTGCATCTTGACATGCTGCATTTAACCAACACACTAACATAAGTAAGTAAGTAATCCATTTAAAACATCTTGAAAGACATTTTTAATACAAATCTTCTCTTCTGGGGGTCCCTGGCACAAAACAGAAGAGGGTTCGTGGCCAATTACATATTAATTTGGGGGTCCTTGACATGACAAAGTTTGAGAAGCACTGGGATATAAGCAACGGAAGATTGCACATCATAAATCTTATCATAAATGTTATTGTGTAAAGTACAGAGCTCTGAAATAATGTATAGTACGGTAGCAGCTGAACTGGTTCTGATTCAAGGTTAAATTGTTTTGAATTTCCCTTTTTACATTATTGTTTTTAGGTGTAATGCAGTGGGGTAAATTCCTTTTAATTTTTTTCCTGTGCACACTTATTTTGTAGTATCCTGTGAGAAGAGAGAGGATGGAGGTACAGAGAGAGCAAAGGGAGAGAGAGATAGAGAACAGGTTAAATAGAACAAATAAAGTTGAGTTAATAATAATAAAGAATAAAGTTACATGTGAGGACGGTTGGCATCAGAGCAGCGAACATGAGGAACAACATGGAGAAGAACAGGAAGCCAGAGTTACTGAGCACCTTCTTGGCCTCGTTCCCAATGCCCAGGTAGAGCAAGCCAATCAGAACGCCGATCCCAATGTGCGACGAGATCCTCAAGTGAGTCAACACCTGGACACAAACAACTGATCCTTGAACGTCTTGCTTTTGGTTGATTGCAGTGGTGAAAAGTAACTGAGTACATGTACTCAAGTACTGTCCTTATAGGTAGCCTGGATCCTGACCAAAGACTCCCTTAGGTACTTATATTTACTGGAGTATTTCCAATTTTGAATAATTTTAGTTCTACTCCACTACATATCAGAGGCAAATAATGCACTTTTACTCCATTAGAATTATTTGACCATTATTTGTACAATTAGATGTGTGTTACAAATCATACATTAACCACTTCAGCTCTATTTAAACTTAGGGTATTCTATTTTCAAATGATTATTTTTAAATAAATGTGCACTGCTTGTACACCTTACTATTGGTTGAATGTAATGATTGTGATTTATGTGACAAAGGTGACAAAAATGTGCTTGTATGTGCAGTACATAGGTCGTCCAGCAGGGGTCAGTGTGTCTCCGCTTACTGTGTCTCTGATGATGGAGAGCAATGTTCTCTTGAACAAGATGAAGAACTGTGTCATACAGCTGGCTGAGAAACTATGACAACTTTCTGATGTAGTCAGCTCCTGAGAGAGAGGGAAGAAAGAGACAGACAGACAGACAGACAGACAGACAGACAGACAGACAGACAGACAGAGATTTTAAAAAGTACTTTATATGGGTAATACAGACATTTTGTAAAGGTAAAATGTCAGGTACATTTTGGTCTTTGTGAAACAATGTTACTAAATTGCCTGTATTTGAGATTGTGTATGAACATGTTGTAGGCATTCAACTGTTAAACCTGTGACAGTAATTTTGCACGTCAATTCAGAGCCTTCATCAAAGCAATTTATAGGCTACAGAAAAAAATCACACCTGTGTGAAGTGATCAAGGGCTGAGGGGCGCTCTTATCATCGTACATCATCATGACGTAACAAGTCGATTTGCTCAGACACTATGACGTAAAATTGTATATTCATTGTCAATATACTTCACTTCACCCCTTTTGCAAACATATCTTATTTTAATGATGTTTGGGAGACAAGAAACACTGTCCTGTGGTTGTTATGTGGGTAATAGTGTTTTTAGATATGTGTGTAGTTCAAAGAGTCTGTGATGTCACAGACACTGGCAAAGATTATTTATTTATAAAGATGGGCGAACTTCATTGGAGCCACTAGAGGCGAAATGGTGTAGACCTGTACAAAAAAACCCTACAAATGGTCTCCTAAATAAAGTAGGCGTGATGGTTTGCTTCTCCCCCGACCTCCCCACCCCCCTCCCCTCTCCCAGGCTGACAACAACACTGACAACGTCATGTGGATGAGCATTGAGAGCATTATATGGCAAATGTCATGATTCCCATTTCCCAAATCAGCCCCTATCAAACAAGAGTCTAAGACAGTTATTATAATTATATTATTAAGCATTGGAACACACATTTGATTTCACTTTTATGTCCATTAATTTCACGTTATAATATTCATATATTCTCATCTTAAATATGGGGCCAGAGCCCCCTATGTGTCATCCGTCAAATTGCAGATGGACAGAGAGACTCTTCCGGATTCCTCTCAAATCTCGCGAGAGTTTGTTGCTGGGATAAAGAAAGGTCGATAACAAAGTAGATTTTCTCCTGATTTGTCTCACTAAAAGAAGCCATTTTAGTATGAATATCTTGGAAATATTGTGTGCCTTGTGATGATTGGGTCCAGTATTTAGTTCAGTGACCATGGAGTTAAGGAATGGTTCATAAGCTGTGTTCACATTCACTCTCCCATTGGAAATGAATAGACTCCAACATTCTTCTCGTCTCCTAATAATGTGTCCGCCCACCTCACGCAGATATATGGGAAGTAAAGCAAAGTTGGACCCTACATGTTGTCTCTGTCAGACAGCCCTCCACAACGTGGGGCGAGTGCACCAAAGCATTATGGGCATTGTAGTAATCCAGCAATCCAATCAAACCCTAGTCAAACACACAGACTACATAATTTTTTTGGGCCATATAGAGTTGCAAATTTCAAATTGTGCTACTGTTACTACAAATACTATTAACATTGAGTGAGTCGAGTGACTGGAGTTTCTTCCAGCGGTGAAATGTCCCTTTAACATCAATCTTTAACATCAATCTACTACAAACTGTACTTTGCTCTAATAATATCCTGGCTCCTGGATCAGTGGGCTCAATTTATATATACACCATCCACAATGTTGTCGCAAAATTAAACTGATCAACTCATTGCATTGCGTGACAAAGTATATCAGTTTTACTTTACATACAGTAAAGAGTAAAGTATCTGCCCACCACTGTCACAGGTTGTGGGTTTGAATCCACTGCACTGCATCTGGTTTGTCAAGTGTCTATATGAACACAATTGGTCCATGTTCGGGGGAGGGAAGCCGGGGGGAGGCTGTCACTGCATGTAATTATACGGCAGTGGTAGGCAACAGGCGACCCGTGGGCCACCAGCGATAATATCTACCCTGACAAAGTATTTGTCAAGGCTCTATATGTCCTCTATATGCCTCAGTGTGGGGGCTCCTCACTGGCAGGTGAGTCAGTAGGATACAACAACAGTGACAGCACAGAAATGTGTGTGGGGAGGAATTAATTAGGCAGAAAAACATTGTTGTTTCCTACCTCGAGAGGGTTGTGGTGGTGTGTGTTTCCGTTGACCACCGTGCCGTTGTCTTTCTCAAACTTATTCTCATGCACAGCCTTCACCAGTCTCTCCGTCTGCTCCCCGTACTCCCCCGAGGCCACCTCCATTACTGGACACGCACGCACACACGCACGCACGCACGCACGCACACACGCACACACACACACATGCCACGTGCAAACATGCACACAAACATCTGTATTCAATGAACAGGTCTCCTGATTCACTCACTTTTAAAATAGTTCACAATCTAAGCAATTAAGTCAAAATTCAATTATCATGTGCTTGATGCAAGGTGAATGAAATAATCAGCAATAGACAGACAGACAGACAGACAGACAGACAGACAGACAGACAGACAGACAGACAGACAGACAGATAGATAGATACCAAAGTCAGCAGGGTTGTGATAGGTGGGACAGTTGAGGTCCAGCTCTCTGAGGTAAGGGACAAGGTTGGATACTTTTCCTTTGTAGACACACTGACCCTGGCTCAACACATACAACTACACGCACGCATGCACGCACGCACGCACGCACGCACACACACACACACACACACACACACACACACACACACACACACACACACACACACACACACACACACACACACACACACACACACACACACACACACACACACACACACACACACACACACACACACACACACACACACACACACACACCAAAACAAATCAATACAAAATGTCTGCTTAGGGTAATACCCATTTACCCATTCTCATACACACAGACACACGCACGCACGCACGCACGCACACACGCAAACACGCACACGCACGCGCACACGCACACACACACACACACACACACACACACACACACACACACACACACACACACACACACATACACACCTTTATGACCAAAGTCATTAAGTACCAGCCGCTCCTCCAAACCATCATTGAACTAGGCTATAGGTGTAATCTACTTGTGTTTATCTTCGGCAGCCGCCCTAGGACACGTACACAGTTTGGTTGTAAGAGGCTTCCAACAACTTGGGATGCCAAAAAAAGCAGCCAAACGGCTTGCGAAATTCTGTGCAATCTCTTCCACTATCGGTAGCCGCCAAATATGGCGAAGACGCTGTTACTTGTACCCCTGAAGGGTGTGTGGGTATTTGTCCGGGATTTGCTGATTGCACTCTGTACAGCACCTTGTAAATATTTGTGTCCTTGTATTGTATCTCTTATGTGGACATAAATAAATGATTAAAATGTGCATGTGCATGTGCATGTGCATGTGCATGTGCATGTGCATGTGCATGTGCGTGTGCATGTGCGTGTGCGTGTGCGTGTGGGACCTTGTCAAACAGTTCAAAGAGCTTGGCACTGGGTTGGTGGATGGTGCAGATCACAGTTCTTCCTCCTTGAGCCAGAGCTTTTAATAACGACACCACCTGAAAACATGACGAGCTGTCCAACCCACTGAACACACGCACGCACGCACGCACGCACGCACGCACGCACGCACGCACGCACGCACGCACGCACGCACGCACGCACGCACGCACGCACACACACACACACACACACACACACACACACACACACACACACACACACACACACACACACACACACACACACACACACACACACACACACACACACACAGAGATAGGCTGATCTACTGGGATCTGAAGTGATACGACAAAAATATTGTCAGGCAGAAACCTCTTATCTCCTTACAGTGTTTTTCTTTGTCATTGTGAATTGTTGTCATAGTGTCTTGATTACTTTCACTGTTTCATGTCCTTTTTGTAAACTAAAACATTTCAATAAACGTGGGGAAAAAATGAAAAAATAACCTCTTATCTCCATATCCTAACTTTTTGTCTTTTTTGTTTTCATAAATTAATTGGACCATAGGTTTCCACCCCAACAGATGAGACGGTATGTACTGTCAGTGCGTGCGTGCGTGCGTGCCTGCGTGCCTGCGTGCGTGCGTGCGTGCGTGCGTGCGTGTGCATGTGTGTGTGTGTGTGTGTGTGTGTGCGTGCGCACGTGCTACCTGGTGGGTTCATCAAAGAACATAACGGGCGGGTTGTTAACAAGCTCCTGGGCGATGGCCAGCCGTTTCCTCTGGCCTCCTGACAGATGCAACGTCCTGGTTTTAAGGCACTCTGATAGACCCAGAGCTGTGAGGATCTCCCTGACCTACACGCACGCACGCACGCACGCACGCACGCACGCTCACACACACACACACACACACACACACACACACACACACACACACACACACACACACACACACACACACACACACAGAGATCTTGGTAACTCATTCTCAGTTATTTAGATGCCAATGAATGCTAGGTTAATTGTTGACCTGATATTGTTGACCTGGTATCCTATAGTTTCAAACACAGAATGTTATTTCGATATCTTATTTAGTTCTTCTTATCTTATCTTAGTTCTTCTTATACATACGTTTAGTATACAGGTATACAGTAGGCCTATGTACACAATAGCTGAACGTGTTAGCATCTCCCACTCACCATCTCTCTGCAACCGTCTGTTTTCTCCTGCAGCTTCAGTGTGGCTGACACCTTGGAAGTGGCGGGACATAAAGAAGGTAGAGGATTTAAAGTTCCATGTGTGCCGCAAAGCCGCACAAACAGTGGAGGAGTAGCGCGGCAAAATAAAGTTTATCTACACGGAATAAATAAATAAAGTCACTCAAATACTATAGTGTGTTGTCCTTTCGGGCAACCGCACTAGTAAGTGTGGCCGTGGCCTGTGTTACCATCATGGCTTCCTGTACAGTCAGATGTGGGAGAAGCATGTCGTCCTGCATGATGTAACATGACACCTTCCTGAAGGAGCGCAGGTCTCTGGGCTGTCCATTAATGATGATCTCACCCTTCATCCCCGTCTCCCTGGCAACACACAGTCATCATCATCATCATCATCATCATCATCATTCATGGTCAGCATAAACCTGTACTGTATTATTTAATTTTTTTCCACATTTTGGACTGAGCTCATGCTTCCTTCAAATGCATGAGGAGTGAGCAGGCAGCAGTGGGGAGTTTCCCCGGTAATAATAATGAATTGCATTTTTATAGACGCCAGCGTGTCATGGTTTGACTCTTCCCCTGTCTGCATTTCCATGTCAGCCACTCCCACCATTCCTACTCAGTCCTTGTCACACACCTGTTCCCACTCCCTCTTCAGCCCAACAGTGCAACATTGTGCTTTGAAGAACCTTTGCATTTTTGGCATTTTCTGCATGCTGCTCCTACTCCTTTGTTTTGTTTGTAGCTTGATGGCATTCTGCTTTAATAAATCATTTAATTTGAACATTCCTGCTCTTGTCCTGCATTTGGGTCCTACCCTTTGACTCACCGTGACAGAATGTTCTGACCATTCTGGACCCAGCGGACAAGTTTGTTTAGTTTTTTGGATTTTTTGCCTGTTTAGTCAGTGAGCTGCTGAGGCTGTCTACCATGGCCAGTAGCCACCAGCCCAGCCTACCGTTTTCATTTAAAGACTTTGGAGTTACTAGGGACGTCTTTAATGAAGATCGCCATTTCTTGGAGCAACTGGCAAAATATTGGAGGCAGGATCCAGAATTTGCTCAGTATGTGGCTTTCTTCAGGTGGGAGAGTAGGGGTGCACCTTTTCCTCAGTTACCTTCGGAAGAGGTCGCTCTGGTCACCCCTGCTCTTCAGCCCACTTCCTCACCAGTTCTCCAGCCCAGCTCTCCGCTGCCCAGCCTGCCCAGCTCTCCGCTGCCCAGCCTGCCCAGCCCTCTGCTGCCCAGCCTGCCCAGCCCTCCGCTGCCCAGCCCTCCGCTGCCCAGCCTGCCCAGCCCTCTGCTGCCCAGCCTGCTCAGCCCTCCGCTGCCCAGCCCTCCGCTGCCCAGCCTGCCCAGCCCTCCGCTGCCCAGCCCTCCGCTGCCCAGCCTGCCCAGCTCTCCGCTGCCCAGCCTGCCCGGCGTCCAGAGAGATCCACCTGCAGTTCCGCCTGCAGACCCGCCTCCCGTGACTGCAGTTCCGCCTGCAGACCCGCCTCCCATGACTGCAGTTCCGCCTGCAGACCCGCCTCCCGTGACTGCAGTTCCGCCTGCAGACCCGCCTCCCGTGACTGCAGTTCCGCCTGCAGACCCGCCTCCCATGACTGCAGTTCCGCCTGCAGACCCGCCTCCCGTGACTGCAGTTCCACCTGCAGACCCGCCTGCTGTGCCTGCAGCCCCCCTCCTCCGGACCCCCTCCGCCCACCCTGCTCTGTGTTCCGGGCCAGCATTGTGGGACGTCTGGAAGCCATCCCTTATGGGGGAGGTACTGTCATGGTTTGACTCTTCCCCTGTCTGTATTTCCATGTCAGCCACTCCCACCATTCCTACTCAGTCCTTGTCACACACCTGTTCCCACTCCCTCTTCAGCCCAACAGTGCCATGCCCCTTCCACACCTGTGAACACTCCGGCAATTACCCTGCTCCCTATAAAACTGGACTCTTTCCACACTTCCACTGTCAGAACATACTTCCTTGTCCCCTGTGTTGTACCTGAGTTCCTGGTTCTCTGTGTTTGCATTTCTCTAAGGCTGCTTTTTTGGACTACTGCACTACCTCCTGAGCCCCTGAGCCCCGGTAGGACTTAGCGTGCAAAGGAACATGTTATTAAAACCAGTTAAACGCCTCCATCAGGATTACTGCATGTTATTTGTGAGGGTACCTACCCTAGGGGACACGGGGAGAACATGCAGACTCCACACAGAAAAGCCCTTTCGCCAACCCCACCCAGGGTATGGGCACTGATGACATGCATGCCCTCAGCGCCCACAGCGTCCCCGGTGGGAATGGAACCTGGGACCTTCTAGCGGTGAGGCGACAGTGCTACCGCCTGCGCCACCGTGCCCGTAAACATATACTGTACCAGTAAGACGCATGAGGGCTAGAAGCCCTAAAGGGCGAGGTTGCGTGCACTGGCCATATTACTATCACGATACCTGGGCACAATATATGGGGGCTTCCCCATGTATGGGGATTTTGAGTGATACACTGAATTATTATTTCGCCTCTTCTCTTGGCCAGTTCACACTTTTTACTGGTTAAATAAAGGTTAAAAAAAGTGATGGACAAAGTACTCAACCCTAGTACTTGAAACAAATGTATTCTGTAGATCAGGGATCGGCAAGTAAGTTTGGCCTCGAGCCAAACGCTTTCAAAGACAGTAGATGGTGTGCTAGAACACAATAAATGGCTAATTTAGCACCTGGAACCTTACTGTATATACAATAATAATAGAGCGCTGAAGTCCTGACGTCACTCCCTCATCGCGCAATCCTGAACACCAAGGGTATTCATTGTTTTCATCTGAATGTTAATAGCCTCTATCCCAAACTGGCCGAAATTAGAGATTTATTCCTAAACGGTAAGGCTAACATTTTGAGTTTCATAATTTTATGATTTTCTGTACTCGCAAAAAACAAAAACTAAAGACTGGCTGTCACAAAAAACGCATATCTAGGCCTAGGGACCTCAAAACCTACTCTAGTGAGGCCTTTAACCAAGAACTGGAGAATCTGGATTGGTCTGATGAGCTCAGGAGCTCACTAGTCGAAGAAGCATGGCTTGGCTTCAAAACCAAATATACATCAGTACTGAACAACATGGCTCCTTTGAGAACCATCAGGGTCAAAACCCGCTCGGAGCCATGGATGAATTCGGACATACTGACTGCAATGAAAGCCAGAGACAAAAAATGCTCTGAACTTCTAAAATGCAAGTCCAAGCTAGCCAAGCACTTCGACAGTGATCTCCAAACCCAACTGAGCATCCTAAAAACCCAACAAAACAAGTTCAGAAACATTGTAACTGCCATGACCAAATCCGCAAAAAGAAACTTTATCAATGATAAAGCTGAGGAAAACAAAAACAATCCTCGGGAGCTCTGGAAGCTACTAAATAACCATCATCACTGACAAGCTACATCTTCTTTACAAACATTGCAACAACGCTGGTTAACAACTGCCCTCCCACTCTGGGCGTTTTGGTGTAGAGCACATCAAAGCCTTCTACAAAGACCTAGGTGTTTGTAAAGATGATTTTAAGCTAACAACGGTAACAATTGAGGAGGTACTTTGAGTGCCCTTCAACCCCACAAGGCCACTGGCCATGACAATATTCCCTCCAAATTCCTCAGAGACTCGGCCATCTCTATAGCTCCAATCATCACCCACATAATAAACCTCTCCATCAAACAGGGACAGGTCCCCCAAGATTTCAAACTGGCCAAAGTAACCCCCCTGCACAAGAAAGGGAGCAAATTAGACCCCGGCAACTACTGCCCTATTTCTATTCTTAGCTCCATCTCAAAAGTGATGGAAAGAATAGCCTATGAACAGGTTGAAAAGTATCTTGCTACAAAAAAATGTATGTACAAATTTCAATCCGGCTTCAGAACATCCCACTCCACTGACACATGCCTCCTCTATTTGAGTGACCACATCAAACAAGAGGTGGATGCTGGCAAATACTGGGGCATGGTCATGCTGGACCTCCAAAAGGCTTTTGACACTGTGAACCACTCCATACTGGTTAACAAGCTAAAAGCAATTGGTTTTGATAGCACATCAGTGAGCTGGATGCGATCCTACCTGGAGGGGAGAGAACAGATGGTGGAGGTGAACGGAACACTGCCCCCCCCCCACCCCCCCTCCCAGTGAGCTGTGGCGTTCCACAAGGAAGCATACAAGGGCCTTTACTGTTCCTAATATATGTAAACGACATGACATCAGCTTGTGACTGCAACTTGTTCCTGTTCGCAGATGACTCAGCACTGCTGGTCTCGGACAGGAACAAACTGCAGGTTGAAAAGGCCCTCAGCTCTGAACTCGGTAGAATCTGCACCTGGCTCACTGATAACAAACTATCTTTACACCTGGGAAAAACTGAATCCATTCTTTTTGGATCAAATAGTAATCTTAGCAAGGCAGATGGCTTCTTGGTTAGAGTGGGTGACAATATTATCATACGAAAAGATGAAATTACCTATAGGCTACCTAGGTTCCATCCTGGAGGCAAATCTTTCCGGTGATAAAATGGCCACCTACGTAATCAAAAAAGTCAACCAAAGAACAAAATTCCTATACAGGATCTCCTCACTGGTCAACAAAAACACCTTGAAGACCCTAATAGGAGCCCTCATACAAGGTTTCTTCGACTATGCATGCACCTCTTGGTACCACAGCATCTCAAAGGCCCTTAAAACAAGGCTCCAGACTTCCCAAAACAAACCGGTCAGGCAGCTGGGCCTCACCCCCCGAACCCTTGCCCACTTTGACAAGCTGGAATGGCTTAGGGTTGACGACAGAGTACAGCATCTTGCAATGGGTCTGGTCCACAAGATTCGATACACCACCAAGATATCCATGTACCTTTCTAAATACTTCCTTAATGTCAATGAAGTCCACACCCACAACACCAGAGGGTGTTCAACAAACCATGTGCAACCCAGATTCGGCACAAACAAGAGACTAAATTCTTTTCGCCACCAAAATGTGGAACGCCCTACCAACAGTCATTAAGACAAGCGAATCCCTTGACTCCTTCAAAACCGCTCTCAAAGGGCACCTACGGACGGCTGCAATTCGAAACTGGCCCCCGTAAAATCTGAATCCCCCGTCCCCCACCCACCCCTTTTTCCCCTCACTGTATATGTTTCTTTTCCCTTTTTACCTCCTTTATGATGAATTCCTGTTCTGTTCTTTGACTATATAGAAGTGTATATTTGTACGTCTCTAAATGTTTTGTTGAATTGAACAAGGTGGACCCTCTTGTAAACAAGTGTAATGCGCTTTATTGGGTCGTCCACTCACAGTTAACAGTTTTTGTATTGAGTTGTGCTTGAAATGTACTGTAATTCTGCAAACTGTTAATAAATACTTCAATCAATCAATCAATCAATGGTTCCAAGGGGTTCGTTCCAAGTGTTTCTCTATGGAGAATAACATTGTGTAATTAAAATCGTCTCATATAAGAATTGTAGTCTAAAACTCATGCCGATATTGTCGGGGAGGTGTCTCTGTATAGTTTAAGACAGTCAGTCACTCATATTTGATATAGTCTGTTTCTAGCAAAAATTTAACTAATTCAGCAGCAGTGACATTGGCGTTTTCTCTCAGTCAGTTGATTCTTCATATCCATATGATTGAAACGCTCTTAATCCAGAGCAATTTACAGTAAGAAATGTGCTGAGGAGAGATGAGGGGTACACTGGGAGAAGGATGCTTAAGATGGAACTGGCAGGTAAGAGGAGAAGAGGAAGGCCAAAGAGGAGGTTTATGGATGTGATGAGAGATGACATGCAGTTGGTTGGAGTGACAGAGGATGATGCAGAGAACAGAAGCAGATGGAGACAGGTGACCCTGATGAGAATTAGCCGACATAACAATAATATTAAGAGCCAGTACCTGTATCCAGCCAGTATATTCATCAGTGTTGATTTGCCAGCTCCAGACGGCCCCATGATGGCGACTAGTTCTCCACTGGCGAATTTCCCAGAAATCCCTTTTAGCAGCGTCTTGTAACCTGAAACAGAGCAGGTTAAAAGTTGTGTGTTTTCGTTTTGTTTTAAATCTTCTACCTGGAATATGATGACATCACAATCACACCCAAACACTGTGTGTGTGTGTGTGTGTGTGTGTGTGTGTGTGTGTGTGTGTGTGTGTGTGTGTGTGTGTGTGTGTGTGTGTGTGTGTGTGTGTGTGTGTGTGTGTGTGTGTGTGTGTGTGTGTGTGTGTGTCATAATGTCCTCACAGGTAAAGCAGAATATGAGAAATACACATTGTGAGGACATTTATCCTGTCCTCATAAGAGAAAGTGTTGTTTTTATGGTTAAAAATGGTCTTTAGACTTAAGCGCCACCCCTTGACCCTTATCCCTAAACGTATTTACCATTTTTTACTATTTAAAAAAACCTTATAAAATAGTTCAAATAGCCAATCTACAAGCTCACAACGTGTCGATGTATATTGGCTAGTTGAACTATTTTTTTTAATATTTTTCAAAATAGTAAAAAATTGCAAATAAGTTTAGGGATAAGGGATAAGGGTGGCGCAAGATAGGGCCCTTATGCTTACAATTTACTGATTGTCCGCCTTCTGATTGATCCACAATGTAGTAAATAACTTGACTTGTTCACAAAAGGAAAAAATAACTTCATAATTAATGACAACAAACATTGAAGCAAACAAAAAACACCCAGAAAAACTCTGGGAGGCAATTAATCAATTAGGCAGTAGCAAACAATTCAGACCAAATCTACAAGTTTCAGCATTATTTCAGATGGCTCGCTCACCACTGACAAAAGTGACAAGCTGGTTGTGACGAACAGTTTTTTCACCACCATTGCTGTCAGCAAACTTCCCCCACATTCAGGTCTTTATGGCTCTGACCACATCCAAACTCACTATGAGAAACTAGGTGCTCAAAAAGATGCATTCTCATTTCAAACCTGTTAAAACAGAAGATGTGTTGAAAAATCTCATCGCCCTTCAGCCAAACACAAGGCCACAGGCCATGACAACATCCCCACCAGATTCCTCAGAGACACAGCTGTCTCTATTGGTCCCATAGTAACCCACATTACAAATGTATCCATCAGTCAGTGTCACGTCCCACAAGACTTCAAATTGGCTCGAGTAATCCCTCTATATAAGAACCTGGCAACTACCGCCCTGTTCCATCTCAAAGGTTATAGAGAGATAAGAACAAATCAACAGCTACCTCGCCGAGCAAAAGCTGCTGTTTGAATTCCAATCTGGCTTCAGAACATCTCACTCCACTCACACATGCCTAGTTGCCTACTGTATTTGAACGACTACATCAAACGTGAGGTAGACTCGGGCAAATTCTGTGGCATGGTTATGCTGGACCTCCAAAAGGCGTTTGACAATTTAAATACTACTAAACAAACTGAAGGCGATCGGTTTTGATAGCACATCAATAAACTGGATGAAATCCTACCTAGAGAGAAGAGAACAAGTGGTTGACATCAATGGAACCATGAACCATGACTCTGCACTCCTGATCTAGGGTGAGAACAAAATGCAAGACGAGGAAGCTCTCAGGCCATTCATTGGGCAGCCCACTGGGCATTTGCCCTGTACGTCAAGTGACCAGTCCAGGCCTGGCAGGAGCTATAATTCAGCCTTCCTTTGACTATGCTTCCACCTCTCGGTTCTCCAGCATCACAATGTCACTTAAGACTAAGCTTGTTGTTGTAATCTCGGCATCATTGTAAATGAGGGTCTCCCTCAATTGATTCTCAGAGAATTTAAATAAAGGTTGAATGAATGAATGAAAAAAGCTTCAGACCTCCCAAAACAAACTAATTCGACTACTTCTCGCCCTGGGGCCCATGACCCACCCTTTTCCATTCCATTTTGCTAGTCTAAACTGGCTCCAGGTAGAAGACAATTTCAATTGCTTAACAAGAGTTAAGCAATTGAAAATGGATTTGACATTCAAAATTGTAAATGCAGCCTTTCCCTCAATGCCCTCAGTAACCGCATACCTGACTAACTACCTCAAAAAAGTGAGTGACACCCACAGCCACAATACTATGAACAACGATCTGGTACCACCCACTTTCAAAACAAACATGGTAAATTCTCCCTCTACAACACGGCCACCTAGGCGTGAATACCCTGACCCCCTCCCTCAAAAAAATCAGATCACTTAGGCCTACATCTTTTAAAACAGGCCTGAAAATCCACCTTTCAGCAGGTCCAAGGGAGATGAAATGATCCTTCCCCCTGGTGATCACCCTTCCTTTTTCCTCACTTCTGTACATGCAGTTTTTATTTTTTCCTGAAATGATTTAGATTTTGTTGTTGTTATTGAACATAATTATTGAATTATGTTATTATTTTTTCATGTCATGTCTATGAATTGATTGCATAGGGCCTAAATGGAAACAAGACTGCAAGGACTTTTTTTTGTGCTATCCTTTTTGAACTGAGTGTTTGACTGTACTCTGTTGCTGTTTTTTAATGTTTTTTTTGTGGCTTTTGCCTTTATTTTATATATATTGTTTATGGAGGGACAGACAGTAGGCTGGCAGGAAATGGGGAGAGAGATGGGGGGAAGACATGCAGTAAAGGCCATCGGGATCGGAAGTCGAAGCCGCGGCACACTGCCAGACTGGATTGCCAGCCAATTACATTTATGTTCAATAAACTATTCAATCAATCAATCAATCAATCAATCAATCAATCAATCAATCAATCAAGTCTCTGTGACTCCCTTGCCGACCGACCGACCAACCAACCAACCAACCAACCAACCAACCAACATATTCTTTCCACATATTGTCTCTGTCGGGTGGAAACAACATATGTCCAAACTCTTACTTTTCAGGATTCAAATTCAAAAATCTGGTAGGTCTGCTACTTTTTATGCTTTTGTGTGATGCTGTAAGTATGATCAAGTCAGGCATTAATGTCCTGGGGTCCTTGAAATGAAACAGGTTGAGAATGACTGGCCCAAATTAAAACAGGTTGACTTGAGAATGACAGGTTGAAATGAAAAAGGTTGAGAATGGTCTAAACTAAACTATTCACAGAGTGACACCAGGAGGAGAGAGAGCTGAGATGGAGCTGCTCCTGACCTGAAGTAACCTCTCCATTATTTATCTAAACATGCTGACATAACCATAAGCTTGTTTGTTGCTGTGGAGACTGCTTTAATTGGATTGTCAGCTCAGAGCCATCAGCTGCTCTCATGGCCCAGTGCTGCAGTGAGAGACACTATACATTACTGACCTAAACCATTCAATAATAATAATAATATTATTAATAATAATAATTTTCGATTCCTAGCACAACATATTTTCAGATGAGGGTCTGCGGACAAATGCATATTAATAATAGTGCTAAGACTATTGTCTTAATGAGTTACATGACCAAAATGGAAACAGGCGCTCAGGGCTTTTTGTGTAAGTCATGAGTCCAATACCCTAGCCAAAACAAAACCCAACCCTAACCTCACAGGTAAACCATGGGTTAGTTTTAACCTGCCATGGGTTAGAGTAACCTGCTGCGCATGTCGGGAGCCACAGGTGAGTTTTAACCCGGCCAAGGGTTAGTTGTAACCGGCCGCACATGTGGGGAGCCTGTCGGACTATTAATATGTCTAACAAACTGTGAATTGTGAACTGTGAACTGTGTATTTTGCAGGATGGAGAACGTCCACAACAAAATTCATCTTCAAATACATAATTACAAGTTGAGACTTGAAGATTGATTACAGTTGGTTGGATGATGACAATGCCTTTTTAGTGTTTAGACCTAATAATCTGACAGTATCAAGTTCTATCACAACTACTCATTAAGTATTTAACGTCCAACACAAACAAGTCCCACAAACAAACTCAGTTGAGGGTGAGTTTTATACTTAGTTGCGCGTGGGACCGTGGGTGTTCCGCACAAAAAATAGATTGCATGTTCATGTTCTCCTTTCACTGTACATGACAAGAACCCTCGCCCCAAAACATGCTCGACCCGGTCAAACCATGCGACCTTGCTTGGAACACTCTCCACCAGGTATTCCTAAACGTTAAAACTACGCCTAAACCACCCCGGTTGTTATGTGATGTTTGCTCCCACCACCACCCCAGCACCACCGGTGGGCTCTGTTATTTATGTTCCCCATGGGGGGTTGTTACTGTATATATCTATCTCCCTGCTCTTATTCCTAAACGTAACCTCAGTTAAACTATGCCTATACCTAACCTTATTCCTGAACTTAACCCTAAACTTATTCCTAACCATAAAGGTGTAGTGAAATGGCTTTTTGGGCATTTTATTTTGAAGTTTCAGCCTCGGCAGGATCTCAGTTTCTGAACCAATCAGAGCGTCGCATCCCTCCAGGCTATGGGCCCGTAGGTCCACGCGTATGATGCAGTGTGGTTTGTTTACAAAGTGACAGAGAGAGGGCAGAAAAGCCAGGGGATTTTTTTCTAACCTGTACACAACCAATATACATATATTAGCATGATGATTAAGAGTAAACAAGTAATACACTCTCTGGATGTCATCTTGAATTGGATTAAAAACAGTGGATTTCTATAATCAGTAGCAGCTGTGTTTGGAAGACGTCTAGCAATGGGAATCAAATGGGTGAGCTTAATTTTTATTGGCTTTTATTGATGTGGGCCTCGACACGTCATCACGCAGTACGTTTTCGTTTTAAGGAAGTAATTTATTTGTATTTTTATGGACTTTTGATATAAAAACACACTTAAACGTTTAACTACACCTTTAACCTCAGTAAAACAAATACAAGAACCGCTGGGGGCGAGCGGTCTGCAGAATAAACGGGGACAGTGTTCCGGTTACCCATGACCATGAGTCATGACACTATGTCCTAATGTCTGTCCTACACTGTAGGATAGCATGTCCTACTATACTGTCTGTGTTTCCTACACTGTCTCTCTCTCAGCTGTCCCACTGTCTGTCTCCCTCCCCTTATGCGACTGCACTTTGGTACTTGGATTGGTTGGACGTTGTTTCGACACGGACAGGGGATGGTGTTACAACCACGGACACTATACATGTGACACCAGTTGTTGTTTGCAGTATACAACGCTGACTAAGGCATTTGCTGCAACACGTCCGTTGTGTGCTGCTTGTTTGCAGCATGCCATACCTAACCTACCTAGTAAAATAAATAAGTGCCTTAAAATATATTGCCGTGAGACGGTGAGTGCTGGTTCTTCTCTGTTTAAAATCCCTCTCAGCTGTCCCATATACTGTCTGTCTCTACTCTGACCTACAACCTCACAATGTGACATGTTGTGAGCTTGTAGAGCAGTTATTATTAACTGCTCTACAATTGCTCTACAATTGCTCTATATTATTATATATTATTATTTATTTATTTTAAGAAACTATTGAAAACCTATTATATAGTATACTGTAATGACATGAAGGATACCAGGTTGAAAGTGGCACCTGGGCTGGTAGCCTCGGAAACCCAGACGTTTTTATTTCCTGGGCTGGTGTCGTGTCTCCCCCCCCCCCCCCCCCCCCATTTCCTGTCAACCTACTGTGTATCTATCAATGAAGGCAAAAAGAGCCCCAAAAATCTGTAAAATACTGATGTTTTCAAAAGAGTCAAACAATGACTGATCAGCCAGACTGATATATTGGTCAGGCTCTACTGCAGCGATTCCCAAAGCATTCGTCGTGGCCCACCCATCTGACCATGGGCTGTGTGTGTTTTTGGAGCTTTTTATTTTAATTATGTTTTATGGCTTGAATTAGGCCTAATGGAACTACATTATAAGTTCCTATTGATTGGTATCACATTGAAAAAAAGCACCTCTTCTACCCCAGATTCTGCGCATGTGCTGACATTTTTACCATTGAGCTAGCTTGGGGGATGAATTGAATCTTGACCATCAGGTCAGAATTCGTGTCAGATCCGATTCCTGTGTATAGGTGAGAAGTACATGCCCTTTTTGTTCCTAAATATTTTTGGGGCTTTTCTGCCTATATTTGGATAGTATATTACAGAGAGACAGGAAACAGGGAGAGCTGTGACATGCAGCAAAGGCTGTCAGCATTAGAGGCGCATATTGGTATTAGCCGGGGAGCCACAGGCCCAAAAGCTCAACGGTTAAGGATTAACCTGTGATGTCATGCCGTACTTTTGATTTGTGTTTTCTCTATTCAATTGGTCATTAAGGTCAACAGAATGAGAGGCCTGCTCTGCCCAAAACATCGCAAAAAAAGGTTATGGACAATTTTGTATACCACCATAGACAACCAATATAAGGCAAGATTTCCCAAATTTCATGTCATGATGTGACAATTGTGACATGTCAAACTAGGGGGTTTTCATGATTCTGAATCCATTCCAAGCATTTGTTTTGCATGAAAAACACTCCTTGGCCTAAAAATGGCGAACTTTTTTTCGCGCTGTTTCCGACAGAGCAGGCCTCTCATTCTGTGGACCTTAATGACCAAATGAATAGAAAAAACACAAATAAAAAGTACGGCATGATATCACAGGTCCTGTCCAATTTTGGGCCTGTGGCTCCCCGGCTGCACCTTAACAACTAGGGCTAGGCCATTGACACACCAGAGACATGACCTTTGACACGATCACATTTTCTCAATAGAAGAGCAGGGAGACAAAATCACCCCTATTGTAATATTGTTATATTGTATTAACATACTTTAAGAAAGTGGTCAGTGGTGTGTGTGTACCAGGAGGGACTGATAGACAGACTGCTGCTATTGGTAAAATAAATAATAATATTTAAAAAACAAATCACACATGCTGTGGATGTGACAGGCCCCCCTACATGTGCACCCACCCGGCTAGCGTTGGCTCTGTGTAGTGTGCCCCTCACCAAGTTATTACTTTGGCCCGGGAGCACAGTCCGGAAAAAGACAGAAGAACAAGGAAAGGAGAAAAACATAGGACAAACAAAGAATACTAGACTAGGACAACAAGAACTCAGTCACACTGTGTTATTCGGTCAGAACAGGAGGGAGTAGAAACTAAATACACAAACACAACCCACAAAACAAAACGGCACAAAACAACAAGTGCACCTAGGAGTCCTCTACAGTGAAAAGGTGGGTCTTAAGCATGTTTTTATAAGTCCCTAGGGTGGGGGCAGCGAGTTTGTTTCACAACTATTAGGTAGCATCAGAATCAGGTCAACCACTTTAATACACTAGTATACATCAGCTATTTGAAAATAGTTGATCTACAAGCTCACATCGCATCGCATTGCGCCACATTGTGAGGTTGTAGATCTGCTATTTTCAAAACATCTTGAAAGAAAATCTGAAAATGTTGGTACATCATTCATACATATGTTGTTGTTTTTTGTGTGTGTTTGTTGTTTGTTGTTGTGTTTTAGTTTTGGTCTTTTTATGATGTTTCTTTTAGATGGTTTGATGTTTTATGTTGCACTGCAAGTGGCTGAGGGGGAAACGATATTTCATATTCTTTAAGTAGATTTAATGGAGAACACAGACCTCTTTTCCTCCACCAAGGTCCCTCTGGGATGGAGAACGACACGTCGCGGAACTCCAAGTTTACCGCCGGCCGGCGCGGCAACGAGGAGAAGCGCTGCGCCTCCGTCAGGGTGTTGTCCACCTTCTTGAGAGGTGGGGGGGCGGGGGGGTAGTGGTGCAGGAGGAGCGGGGTGGTCTGCTGCACCCCCCCGTCGCCACCAACACCTCCAGCAGCACCTCCACCCCCTGCACGCGATGACATCACCTCCTCATCCACGCTCACACACACCGACCGGGGGTCCAGCATCAGGTCCGGTTGACCGTTGGAGTTCTGGGTGGGTGGAGGAGAGAGACATTTGTAGATCAGTAATGTCTGGATCCATCTCTAGCTTTGTTCAGGTTTCCATTATAACCAGAATCTCATCTGAAAGGGGAGGTATTATAAAGAAAATACATTAAATAACCAACTACATGCTCACATAGCTCGGCTATTTTCTCAACTTTAGAAAGAAAAAATTTAACCACTTAAACCCTATATCATTGGTTTTCAACCTGTGGTCCGGGGACCACCAGTGATCCTTGAGGGGGTTCCAGGTGGTCCCCAGCTAAACGATGGAGAGTTGGTAACCAAATGGACCCTTTTATAGATCTTTAACTCTTGAGAGCGTAAAATGAAACCAAATGGACCATTACGGGTACATTTGGCTTCATTTTACGCTCTCAAGAGTAAAATGATTGTTAAACATCTGCATTACTTAATTAACAAGAAGTCTACACAATTAGATAATGTAAAATAATGTTATGTTATCACAATGTCATCTCTCCTATCCACATCAATACAGCTTGGAACAAAATCTTATCCTACGACAACACATTTTTTTAGTTTTGGGTCTGAAATGCTAAATCTCATCAAATGGTGGTCCGCGGCTCAAATGCCCAAAAACTAATGGGCCTTGATATTAAAAGGGTTGAAAACACTGCCCTATATAGTTGGCCGGAGTCCCTCAAGGCTCTATAGTATTATCTTTTCTGTTATTGTGGGTTAAAGCTTTAGCTGAAAATTGCCGTCGTGTTGTGAGCTTGTCGATTTGCTATTTTCTGCGAAAGCTTTCCCCATAAAATGGATGCTGGTTAAAGAATAATTTCTGAGATCTATAGGTTCCCAGAACTCCGAGTTACTACAACTTTAGTAGTAGAAACTCCTGAGCAGGGCCTAAATTAGATTTTGAAACCCTTATGTGAAACCAAGCCGTAGCGAATGGAAACAAATCCAGAACCTGCACGGTTTGCTTAGGTCTTGTAGTCGATAAGAACCTTTAGATTAGTTGATCTAGGTTAGGTAGTTCAGCATGGTTTAGTTTAGTACAATGATGGAATAAGGATCAAGCAGTGCAGTAGAATGCTTTTGTGTAACGTTATACAAGTGAAAGGGATTTAAACACCTTCCACTTACTGCTGTAACTAAACACCTGTAGAACAAACACAAGCTGCTTTCACACATCTCCCCATCCCAGCCACATATTCATCTGATTTGACCCTTCATATCGTTGTGGTCGGTCAGAAACCTCTTGTCTCCATAAATTATTCTAACTTGTGTTACATTTTTTTCATAAACTAATGCCCTACGTACGACATGATCATACTACGTCACACAAAACCATCAAAAGTAACAGATCCACAAGCTTGAAACACAGAGCTCGAGATCTGCTACATACCCACTTCTTGTGGGTATGTGTCCTCATTTTGGGCATGTCATTATTATTATTATTATTATTATTAAAATGGCGGAAAATCTGAGGGCGGAGCTTACTTGTCAAAGTGACAGATGTGTTCCCCATGAGTAAAGGAACATGTGGAAACAAGTGCTATGACTTTTGGCCAAATGAGGCATTAGTTAAGCCTGTTCAAAGGTTTCATTTTCAAAAAATTGCTATAGCGCCCCCCTTTGGCCAATTGGAGTAAGACTGCTTTCAGTGCTATTTGGCCTGACCCTCTACTATACTGTAAAGTGGCATAAGCATATGACGCTGCATGTATGTATTAGAGGCAGAAGAAGAATTTTCACAAAACAGCAATTTTCATTGGCTCATAAAAAACATTTCACTTAAAATGAATGTACTACGATTCACGTGTAGACGTTTTTGTGCATTTTGATCAAAGAGCCTGGGAGGAGATACATTTTAACTGTTTTTCATATAATTCAAAATGGCGGGTGATCTAAAGGTCAGAGGTCAAAAGTCAGAACACGAAAGTTGTTCGGTTCATGAGCTATGCACGTTCAAAGTTTGCATTTTCAATTGAGTGCTATAGCGCCACCCTTTGGCCAATGGTCATGGGCTTCGCATAGTCACCGTTTGGCATGGCCCTCTACCAGATTCCCGCGTTTTGCGAAAACCGACTGCACGGTTCAGCCAGAATTGCTATTTTCTGAAGAAGGAGGAGAAGAAAAAAAAACACAAAAACAATAAGTGACCAAAGTCCCTTAAAAAGAAAGAACCACAGGAGCTAGTCGTATTCAGTCCCAGTCTTTCAGTGGTCAGTGGTTACTGGATCTCAAAGTGGGGTGCCCAACTCATGCCCATGGGGTCCTTGAGGACGCTCCAATGGGTCCACAACATGTATATCTATTCTACGTCCGAGCATAGACATGGTAACGCCCCGCCTGCCTCTGATTAGCCTACCGACACTGCCCGTCTAGACCCCATGGTCAACAACATTATAACAAATACTGTACACTATTTTGAAAAAATTATACCTCCTTATATAACAGACCTGATGATCATGTTTTAGGGTGGAAAAAAACCACTGCATTCCATCTTTAAAGTATCATGTGACGTGTCAAACTAGGGGGTTTTCATGATTCTGAATCCATTCCAAGCATTATACAAAAAACACTCCTTGGGCTAAAAACGGCCATAGCCACAAATCCATCACAAATGTGATGAGGTCAGCACATTTGGGGGACATTTGGGTAAGTGGCTATGGCCTAATTTAGTCCAAAGAGTGTTTTTCATGCTAAACTAATGCTTGGAATGGATTCAGAATCATGAAAAACCCCTAGTTTGACACGCCACATGCTACTTAAAGCAGAATGAAATTTAGAAAATTGTCATATCAATAGGGCCATCTTGGATTAAGGCAAATTTAGGGTATTAGCATTGAGCAGATTAGGGTAGATTTCTTATCCTGGCTAGTAGACCTAATGTCCTGTAAGAATCAGTTGAGAAACAAAATAATCCAATTTTGTCCAACCTGAGAGGAATTTTTTACTTTATTTACTGGACTAAATGGAAAGGGAGTACACAAGCACATGGCCATTTATCCGTCCGCCTTCTCCTACCAAACCATTCCGTTAGCACACATCTCTCCATGCACAAAAAATCCTGCATGCTACCCGAATCCATATGCACTACATTGCTTCCACACAACTGTAACATTTACTGTACAAATATTACTTTTGTCGGACACACTGTTATTGCGCAACATTTCGCTACATCACAAATTCACCATTCACCGACCACGCACGCACGCACGTACGCACGCACGCACGCACGCACGCACACACAAATACACACACACACACACACACACACACAAACAGGGAGCAGCAGTACGGTAAAGCACAGTATGCTGCAGTACAGTACAGTATGCTACAGTACAGTACAGTACAGCATGTTACAGTACGGTACAGGATGCTACAATACGGTACAGTACAGTACAGTACAGTACAGTACAGTACAGTACAGTACAGTACGGCAGGGGTTCTCAACCTGGGGGTTACGAAATTATTTTGGGGGGGTCACCAGATTATTAGAAAAAAGGGGGGTTTCCTCTTTTTGGCAACTGAATGGCTGGAAAATGGGAATTGAGAGTTTACATAGTACACATAGTGCATGCATAAACGTTCCTTAATGATTTTATCTGGTTTCAGTATATATATATGATGTATTTTCTCTATTATTAAGGTTATTGTAGCCGTCAATTTGTATTAGGGGTGGGGAGGGGGACGGGGCGGGGGTCACGAGCCATGGCCAAAGCATTTCCAGGGGTCCCCAGCCAAAAAAGTATACAGTACAGTACAGTACAGTACAGTACAGTACAGTACAGTACAGTACATTATGGTAAAGTACAGTCCGGTACAGTACAGTATGGTACAATACGGTACAGTACAGTATATGGTACAGTACAGTCCGGTACAGTACAGTATGGTACAATACGGTACAGTACAGTATATGGTACAGTACAGTACGGTACACTACACTGGCCAGAGCCATAGAGTATAGACAGAGTTACGCTCTGTCTATACGCTCACTTCATGGGGCCAGTCCAATGGCGGCTCTTCTACATAGACTTCTATTGGTTTGTCCCTATTTGAAGGCTCCACATAGGGACAACCGGAAGTTTACGGAATGCATTGGAGTCTATGGGGTTTTCTGCCCCCTCAATATCGCAACTCTTCTATTATATGGCTCTGAGTACGGCACACCGGACAACTGGCCGACTGGATGGCGTGGCATGGCACTAGAGTTCGACCAGCCTTTGGCCGGGCAAGTTTTAACCACTGATATAGCCTGCCTGTTCCTGTGCTGTGCATGCATGGCATCCATATGGAGCATGCTGACATTACAAAGCGTGCAGTAGCCTAGCACTGTACGTGTGACTGCATGTGGCAGTGCAGTCTGACGGCTCTGGGCTGGCCATGCCGGTAAGAAGCAGCTTGTTAATCCGTTTCTATACCGGGACGGTGGGGAGGTAACTGTCGGTCAACAGCTTATATGGTCAGAATGAAAAACAGCCAGCCTCAACTCCTGACCCCAGAACAGTCAGACTGAAAGACACAAGTAACCATAATGTGGCCTATAGCCTATGGTATGTTTCGACCAACATTTAAAATAAATGTCTATAGTCACCCAGACACCTGTCTGCATGTCTGTCTGTCTGCCTGCCTACAGGTCACATCACTGTCAGTCCTTCTAAACCACGTACAAGCACGTTGATTTTAATATGACTGCAGGACTTTACAGACATTTTGACATACATTTTTGTATGTTGACAAATTGAATACATATGACCACAATTGAAACAAGTCTCCATGGACTGTCTTTGTGTGATCCTTTTAGCCTTCATGTGTGACTGGCTAGTACGTGCTGTTTACATTTCTGACTAATAAAGTATTCAATCAATCAATCAATCAATCAATCAACCAAACTTCTAAAAAAAAAAGCAGGCAATTAACACATTTTTTATAAGACATAATTAACGTTCCTCTGAATTTAAAAAAGGTAGAAAACAAACGTTCCATGGGAACAAAAACACGTATATCTCAGACCGAAGCCAAGCTAATTATATTAGAAAAACAGAATTCTAGGCGTTTATAAATAAACGCGTTACCATAAAGTCCAATTGGGACCATTTTTGGTTAATTCAATTTGCACCGTGTACCCAAAGACCTGAGGTCTATAAGGATAGCCTACAAATCTAAATCTAAACCATATAGTTCTCAAACTGCCCAAGGCGCCCAAATTGATAGGCTATACTATAGCATATTATCAATAGCCGCTATAGGGCCATATTTGGCCGCGGACCCCCCGCAGATTGACTCACCATAATGATGGAGTTAGTGACCTGGGCGTTGTTGAGGGAACAGACTGCCATCAGGGCAGACATCCCTGCACGCAACCTTTCCTTTTTGGACGGAGTCACTTTGGCTTGTTTCTTTTGAAGAAATAATGATGATATTAGTAATAATTATTTAGAATCAAATAAAAATACAAAGCACGCGGCGCACATTAGCCTTCTCGCTCTCCGTTCTGTTCTTCCTTCCCTGGCTCGCGCGGTGCGTGCGGTGATGCGCGCGCCGTGGGTGCGAAGTGGTGCGTGCGTTTTGTTCAGAAATCCACTCTATAGGCCTACCTACAGTCTGTGTGTGTCTGCAATGGAATCACAATATGTTATTTATTTATAATAATTTTGTAGAAATTCTACTTAAAAAATGTGTTAGGTCCACGTTGGTTACTGTCCACAATCCACATGACAAACAGAAATAGTAGGATAATACCATTTTTGTTTAATGAGTTTAACGTTACTTTGTGATTATAGCCTATAGGATTTATTTTACATTGGAAACTATGTGTCGAACGTGATGCCGGTGATGGTTTTGTATCGGACAACTACCGATACAAAACCATTATCATGACCTAAATTAGCCGATACACTGTACAATCTTAGTGTTGGACAATAGAGGGCGCCCCTGGCTAACCAACACTAAACTGTGCGTGTGTCTGTTTTGTTTCTATAATAACTAAACCATATTTCAGCTACAGAACGTCTTAAACGCTTGCCAAAACATTTAAGCCTACAAGGTAACACGATGATAAATTTGACATTCACACTGAGTGAGCCCTAGTGAGCCCTATAATAGGCCTAACTTTAATAACTATATTTTTCAGTGTCACCATTGTAGCCTATTTTATATAGGTGTGAACTTTGGCATCAACTTGACCAAGGACAAGCCAGGAGCTGACCAGTACAATTACAGTACTATTGGTCACTTGTGGAGTTGATGCTGAGCAGACAGTAGGCTACAGTACAATTATTGGTCACTGGGAGCTGACCAGTACAACAATTTCATTGGTTTGTTTTTACTGTCGGCCACAGGGAGATGACCAGAACAAAACCATTATCCAATAACACAATGTGTATCAAATTGAAGTAACTTAGTTCTCATCCACTTTTGTTTGCAATATTGATGTTTTATTTCTCCCAAAAAAGAAAAAGCAGCAGTCTCTCACTTGTATGATTTCAACTCAAGTCTTCTGAAAAAGTACAAAACGTGGGCAAATGAAATTGCATTATAATATAAAGTGGGAGTGGGTTAATAAGTATTGACACAAGAAGATTTCTGAGTGCAGATTTTATGCGTCATTACAAAGAAACCCTCTTTAACACTGAGACGAACACTGTCTCCCCTTCCACTTAAAACATACCTTTATACCCAAAGCACAGTTGTATCATTTTGTAACATTTATGGCAAGAATTATTTATTCATATGAAAACTAAACCCTAGAAATGATGAACAGTGACCTTTCTAATAACAGATGAAAAGTATAGTTTTGTAAGTGTTTTTTTTTCTTCGAAATATAAGACCAGCTGAAAAGAACAATGGATGGATATGGAGTCTAAACATGGGATTGAGCGGGGTCTGTAAAAGGTCTGCTCCTTTTTTTTACCCCTTCTACACCAGTCGTGTGGGGGGGGGGGGGGGACAAATTATTGTGTGTGTGTGTGTGTGTGGGGAGGGGGGGGGGGGGGTACACTTGAATTACCTTTAATACCTTTTTAATACCAAATATTAGGAGGTGGCAAACAAAATAGCTCAAAATAGCTCATAACAGGCGTTGCCTATATACTTTCCCTATTTTCACAATATTATCTGTGGAACCGAGTCAAACAAAACACACACCAAGTGCTTGTTATGGTGTGTGTGTGTGGGGTATTCAAATATGATTATTTTTTGGGGGAAGCAGCCTGAAGCATTTGAGAACCTTTGCTCTACACCAAATCTTCTCGTCCAAAAACAGCCGATCTACAAGCCGACAATGCGTTGCGATTTGTGATCTTATAGTTGTTATTTTTGCGTCCCCACCCACCCCCCAGAATAGATGGTCACCGTTACTCAACGTCAGGTCCAACCAGATGGTCCAAATGGAACCCCCCTTATGGGTCTGTAACTGTGTACAATGTACTCATGGATTGAAGCAAAATTAATCAGTACGAGTTCTAATGTGCGATTTGTGAAACAGCATGAAAGGTGCCCCCAAAGTAGAGTGCCCTTTCCTAAATTCATTAGCTCAATATCTCAGACATTAGGGTGTAAGGAAAGATGCTTCTGAATATATTGCTAGGTTGACCAATGCTCTAATCTTAAAAGAACCGAAAATAGCCGATCTACAATTGAGCGCCTGTAGATCGCCTATTTTCGATTCTATAGAATCAAAATGCCCCAAATCAGTCGTGAGAACTTTAATCCATGTGTAATCGCAGATTTAACAAATGTACAAATTCCATTTGTGAACTCTCATAGTTACAGACCTGTAAGCCTCCATTTTGGCCTGATGGTTGCCCGACCAAACGTTGAGAAACAGTTGATTTAAGTGATTAAACGCCACATCTGTTCAGGACCATCTGTTCTTGTTGGCATGGAAACATATACTATCAAAAACCTGATGAAAACATTAGGATTGTCATTTGGTCTTCTTCTCTGTGGCCAGCGTGTCATGGAGTTTGGAGATGCACTTCTCAAACTGGTCCATCACCAGCGTGCCGCTGTCGTCGAAGAAATAGGCCACAGACTTGGTGAAGTCGTCCTCACGGTACGAGTTGGTTTTACCGTCCGTGAAACACACCCTGAGTGTGTACTGGTCGTCAAACCTATGGTAAACAAACATACAAACAAAAGGGAGTTTAAATGATGTCAAAGCTACACCCTCAGGGCTGGCAGTGGCTCAGGAGGAAGGCTCGATCCCTGCCTTTTCCTGGCTGCTTATCGAAGTGTCCTCGGTGGGCATAGTTTTCTCCTCCATCATCCGTGTGTGAATGGGTGTACATTGCAAATGGTTGAATGTTGGAGAAACATACATAGTTATTTATATATTACATCTACACTGAATTTAAACTGAAATACATAATGCTAAATGGTGCATTGTATGTATGCAGCATCTAAATGTCACCTTTTCAGACTGGAGGAGAGCTGCCACTCATGGTCAGGGTCCATGCCTGCAGGGTCTTTCTGCACTGCCACCAGGAAGATGCTCTTCTCTTTGTATGATGTGTACAGAGTCAGGATGCCCATCATTATGAAATAAGTACAGAGGGGTTAAGGAAGAACAACTATAGTGAGGTCAGTGCAGAGCACAATCAATAGCACAATGTTTGGGTGTGTGGGATATTGTCGCTGTCAGGCAGAAACCTCGTATCTCCATATTCCATTTTTTTAAAAGTTTCACGTAAATGAATGCCCTACTTCGTCATACAAGAGTGTCATGCAAGAGTGCTGTCGCTTCACAGCTAGAAGGTCCTGGGTTCCATTCCCGCTGGGGACGCGTGTTCTCTCCTCCTCAGTGCCCATACCGGAGGTGGTTGGCGAAAGGGCCTTTCTGTGTGAAGTTTTCATGTTCTCCCCGTGTCCCCTAGGGTAGGTACCCTCACAAAAAGACATGCACTGCAGTAATCCTGGTCTCTAAACTGCCTCCCCCTGGCCTCCACCTGATGGGAGGAGAAAGGAACTGGTTGGAATAACGTGTTCCTTCCACGCGCTACGTCCGGCCGGGGAAACTCCCCCGTCAGGTGAAAAGAAGCAGCTTGAAATTCCTCATGCATAGAAGGAAGCATGTGGTCAGTCTGCTCCCACCCCCCCCCCCCCATATGTATAATCCAAACTCCTCTGTCAATTGTAAACGAACGGTAACATGAATGAACTTGTCAGAAATAAAATCAACCACGGTTGATTTGATTGATCATAAATACAGGCACTTTGATGGGAAAAAGCGATGCGATGCCCATGGAGAAATCCCAGATAGTTAAGTTACCTCATAGTCATGCTGCATGCACTGTTGGTCGATGAAGAATTAGAATCCAAGGTTTGTCAATAGTATTATGGTTTATGGTTGAAAGTAAATCATACTAAGTAAACTTTAAGAAGAGATCTGCAGTCATTGTGCTGCAGACAGTGCAGAGTGAGAGCAGCTCCGCTCTGCTAATTGATCTGACATTTGCACAACTTGACTGGCATTACAGTAATTAGTTATTTGCCAGCACCTGCTCCAATATAGGCCTAAATCAAATCAAACTTTATTTATATAGCACATTTAAAACAACAGAAGATGACCAAAATGCTGTAGGCCTACAGGCTGAAACAAGTGGAGCATCACTGGCGCACATTATGGTGTGTGGGTGGGGTGTTCAAATATGATTATTTTTGGGGGGGAAGCAGCCTGAAGCAAAAAGAACAAAAAGAACATCCTTAAAAAAAACATAATTAAAATAATATGATCAGGTGCAATTAAATGCCAAAGAGAAAAGGTGTGTTTTCAGTAGAGATTTGGTCTGGGTCTGTCAGAGCTGCTCTGCTGCATGGGAGTTCACAGTGATGGAACAGGTCAGTCTTCAGACAAGAAAAAAAAAAGATATCGCTGACAATGGCAAAATCAGTTCTCCGCATCACCAAAATAAATCTATAGGCCTAGTTTCATTCGTGCCATTATACTCAGCCTATGCACAACGATTGTTTTAATTCAAAGTGGTATAGCGATTCTGTGAAATGTTTGTTGTCATTCCAAGCGTCCACAGCGCATGAGATTGCAGATCTTGGAATTTTCAGTGTACGCACTCACCATGTGAATCCAAGCAGGTCCTCACAAGTATAGGTAAAACACCACCAGGCCACCACAAGGTCCTCAGCGCAATGATAAAAGTTCAGATTTCACTAGTGGCATATTCAGGCAATCCTCAACAGATTGTTATAAATATAAAAGTGATCTATAATCTGTTAAATTTATATTTTCATTTGAGTGCAAGTAATGTTTTTATATGCCTTTTATCAAACATGGTAGCCTATATTTAATGTCCACTGAGCTGTGGTGCGCTTGCCTACACTCTCTCAATTAGGGATTTTCCCAGCGGTTATTTTCACTCTCGTGTACAACCTTTATTCAAATATTTTAAAATGCAACCACACTTTTGATTTATTTTTCCTGGGACTGCAGCTGCACTTGTTCAGTTGACTTCTTTGTTGTTAACACAAGGGGGGAAAGAGGACGCGTTGCAAGGCACAAGCATGGCTGGCGGACCAAAATGGTCCGCTTTTTTTTTATAGAATAGATTTTTTATTTCAAGATCGATTCCCGTGCTTATCGAACGAACGTCGATTAATCGATTTTTTTGGGTCAGCCCTAGTTCATGCAACCACCTAAAAGAAAGCGACCTAGATGCACTCCATAACAAGGCACTCACACACAGCGAAACTCTAGAGAGATGCCCCCTCAGCCAGCTGGCCCTGGAACTCCGGGCACAAACACAAACAGAGCCACGAGATAGAAAACCCATTGGACTAAACCAAATTATAAAACAGCAAAAGGAAAACTACCTGACACATTGGAAAGAAGCAACACAAAAGCAGAGTAAACTAGAATGCTATCTGGCCCTAAACAGAGAATACGCAGTGGCAGAATACCTGAGCACCGTGACCGACCCAAAACAAAGAAAAATCCTAACTAGGTACAGACTCAGCGAACACAGTCTTGCGATCGAGAAAGGCCGTCATAGGCAGACCTGTATCCCGAGAGAAGACAGACTATGCACCCACTGCACACAAAATGAAGTGGAAACCGAGCTACACTTCCTAACCATCTGTCCATTGTACCAAGACATCAGAGACACATACTTCCCACAGATTACAACCACACACGGAGATTTTGAAAACATGACCAATGACAAAAAACTCCCATATCTGCTGGGCGAAGTACAACAATGTGCAAACACAGCAGCAAGATTTGTGAGTTGCTGTGATAGGAGAAGGATATCAAACGGAACACAACCACCCTAAAGACTAATCATTGTGTATATTCCTGCACTATACCTGCATCCAGTGATCTTGGTACAATATAGAAATTGATCTATTGAAGATTCTGACGTTCAAATGTACATATTTTTTGTTTTGATTGTATTGCTGTATTGTTGTATTGTGCTTTCTGCTTTGGCAATGTAAACGTATGTTTTCTCATGCCAATAAAGCCCTTTGAATTGAATTGAATTGTGTGTGTTTGATGTGTAAGGATATGAGATAACGCAGCATGCCAGGACAGGTTTGGACTCTGGGAAGGGATGCAGGAAGTCCCAGACCAGAGCCACCATGGCGAACACACATGACACTGTGCAGATCAACAGACGACCGTCTACTAGATTGAAGTTCTCCAAATAGCAATACTTCTCCAACAAGACCTGCAGGAGAGGAGAGAAGTCATAAAAAGTAGAAAGCAAAGAAAAACGTAAGGAACAAATAACATAAAACAATTATAAAAGATCAATTATATTAAAGTGTTCAGTAACAGAATATAATAATAATATATTAAAGCAGGGGTCTGCAACCCCTAGAGGGTCCTAAGAGTTACTACTGTACATCAACCACCCTAGCATCGCTATTCTGAGGAGAACTTTATATATCAGCAATATTTGCAGTGCGAGGCGTTGTGAGTGACCTTTTAGATCAACTATGTACGGCAAAGAGGTTCGTTGTAGAGGGGAAAATATTTACCGGTATATATACGTATATTGATAATTTATGTGGTTAAATGTCTGAAAATACACATTCCAATAGTGATGTCAGACAAGTCTATGAAGCCATGTATGAAAGCTACCGGTATACAAAAAGTTTCATCTGCAATACAATTTTATACAATATGAAGTGGGGGGTCCCTGCTTCATCTCTCTCTCAGTTAAGGGGTCCTTAGCCTGTGAAACGTTGAAGGGGTCTTCAACGTTTCACAGGCTAAGGACCCCTTAACTTAGCCTGGCTAATAAGCCAGACAGAATCAGCCGTTGGCAAAAGAAAATTGCCTGCCGGCGGATAAATACCACACGACAGTGTGATTTGAGTCTGGTTTATTAGCCAGGCTACCCTTAACTGGCTAAGGACCCCTTAACTGGATTAAAGTATTCAGTAACCTTCTTAGCAGCATCGTCGAGTGAGTTCTTAACAGCGGCTCCGTCCCATTTATCAATCTTCACTGGCTTCTCGTCGATTCTCCACTGGAAACATAAAGCATGTGCACCATGATCAATCACCACGCTAATAATAGCACTTATGAAAAACACCCTTGCAAAATGAATACATAAAAATTCTTGGAAATTAACAAAGCTAGGTAATTAATAAAAACTTCTTATTTTCCTTTCTGTTGTTCCCTTCAGGGTTCGCCACAGCAAATCATCTGCCTGCATCTCACCCATCCTCTTCTTTCACACCAACTATCTTCATGTCCTCTCATCTTTCACTACATCCAAAAACCAAAGAGGCCTCCTGCCTAACATCAGCAATCTCTCTCTCTCTCTGGCTTTAACTCCAAAACCTAACATTTGCTAATGCCTCTGATGTACTCGCTTCTATAAATCCTCGTTACTCCCAGAGAGAACCGCAACATTTTAGTCTCTGCTACCTCCAGCTCTGCTTCCTGTCTTTCCCTCAGTCATGAGTCATGACTGTCTCTGACTAAACCAGTCAACATAGCTGGTCTCACCACCCCCTTGTGCACCTTCCCTTTCATTCTTGCTGATACTTTCCTTAAAGGTGTAGTGAAATGAAACATACGTTTTTCACACGTTTAGACCATATCCGTGGTCATCATATGGGCATAGACCTACCTAACAATGGATGCCAAAAATTGGAAATTTTTAAATTCTCATTTGTGTTTTTATATCAAAAGTCCATAAAGATAAAAATGTAATTACTTCCTTAAAACGAAAACGTGCTGCGTGATGACGTGTAGAGATACACATCAATAAAAGCCAATAAAAATTAAGATCACCCATTTGATTCCCATTGCTGCCCGTCCTCCAAACACAGCTGCTACTGATTACAGAAATCCTCTGTTTTTAATCCAATTCAAGATGACATCCAGACAGTGTAATGTGTATTACTCGTTTTAAACTTAATCATCACGCTAGAATATGTATATAGGTTGTGTACAGGTTAAGAAAAAAAATCCCTTGCTTTTCTGCCATCTCTGTCACTTTGTAAACAAATCACTGCATCAGTGTTGTTTTTGGCAGCAAATTTTGATTTTAGGTATAGTCAGTCTCTTGAATAGTTTATTTAGTTTTAGTCACTTGGAATGTTTTAGTGTTAGTCTAGTTTTAGTCGACTAAATATAAGATTTTAGTCAACTAAATCTACAGTTGATTTAGTCGAACAAAATGTATTTTGGCGTGCCTTGATGCCACCGTAATGACAAAATAACCAATCTACAAGCTTGTAGATCGGCTATTTTCAGCATGCAACTAATTGTAAAATGACTTATAGTGGATCTCTTGTCACTTAGTCCCTTCCAAACATTTGTCCAGTTTTTATTTGTTGACGAAATTGTCAGTATATTTAGTCTTAGTCACCATAGCATAGTTTATTTAGTTTCTATTTAGTTTGTCAGTGAAAAAAGGTAGTCGACGAACATTTTTCGTCCTAGTTTTATTCGACGAAATCAACACTGCTCTGCATACGCGTGGACCTACTTCCCATAGCCTGGAGGGATGAGACGCTTTGAATGGTTCAGAAACTTAAAAATAAAATGCCCAAAAAAGCCATTTCACTACACCTTTAAAGACGTAACACCAAGCGCTTAGGACAGAGATTGATAAAAAGGACGGAGAATATTGATATCAAAACCAATCACATCGCTCCACAGGCTGGGAGCGTCTGATGCGCAACATTCAATGTTATTTTCCGGTGGGACGTCATCGAAAATGTTCCCCATTTTAAAATCTTAAAATGTGAATAACTCTTGATCTAAATCATTCCGTCCAATTCTAAGCAAATGTGTTAGACGACCCATTGCGGTCCCGTCGCTAGTCGTGTTACAATTAATCATGCCTCCCGTTGTTGTCGTTCGTGGAGTGTTTTGGCTACATCAAGCTACTTCAGCTACATCTGGGATAGCACCTGGTCTGTCCCTAATTGTGCTCCGCTGCTATAAATCGCTGGGCGCTCTGATTTAACGGATTAAATAACCCCGGGCGTTTGGGATGTTAATTTGGGAATTTTATTTTGAAGTTTCAGCCTCAAAAAGGCGGGCACTGACTTTCTGAACCAATCAGAGTGTCGCATCCCTTCAGGCTATGGGACGTTGCCACGTCTCATGCACAGAGTCACAGACACATACACGCACATGCAGAATGTTGTTTACAAATTGACAGAGACATGGGCAGCAAAGCTAATGGCTTATTTATAACCTATAATGTTTTCAGATATATTTTAGTGTGATGATTAAGTTTAAAACGAGTAATACACTGTCTGGATGTCATCTTGACTTGAATGAGATAAAAAACTGAGTAGTTCTGTAATCAAAATTATTAAAAATGAAAATGTTCGCATTTTTTTGGCATCCATTGTTAGGTCATTTAGGTATGGCCATAATGACCACATATATGGTCTAAAAGTGTGAAAATTTCACTAGGTCTTTCACACCTGACACGGGTGGTGTCTCCAGCCGTTCAAACCTTCTTGCACTTGTTTCTTCACCTCTTTCTGACACTCACCATTGCTCTGGAATGTTGACCCTAAGTCCACCCTCCACCATCATTACCTCTACTCCCTCTTGCTGCGGCTAACCTTCATTCCTCTCCTTTCCCGGGCATATGGAGACCCCCTAGATTTTCCTCTACCAGCTCACTGCTCTCACTACAGATCACAATGTTATCTGCAAACATCATGGTCCTGGCTCCTGGGGGATTCCTGTCTAACCTCATCCGTCAGGCTGTCCATCACCATAGCGAACAAGAAGGCCAGGGTCGTAGTGCTGAAGAATTGAAGACCCACTTCCACCTTGAACTCCTGTCACGCCCATAGCACACCTCCCAGGCCCACTATCTTAGAAGTCTCACACATGTCCTGCACCGCTCTAACATAGGTCACTCCAGACTTCCTCATAAAGTAGTATTAAAACTTAACTTAAAAGTAGAACAAGTCAATAAAATAAGACAAAAGACAAAATCAACAATCAACATTTAACCAAGCTGGTGAAATTGAACAAAGGAATACATGATTGTTGTTACAACACAAAATCTGTAGTTAAATAGGGCTATGAAATGGCCTGTCTGAATAGGCGAGTTTTTAAGAATCATATCCTTTCTCCAGACCTACAAAGGCACAATGCAACTCCCTCTGGGCTTTGAACTTCTAAAAACACCTTTAAATGGGAAATGTAAACATTAAATGTAATGAATAAATAAGGAAAAAGTGAATTAGATTAAAAAAACACTTCCGGTTTGACATAGGAAGCAAAAGCAGGTTGTGCAAAACTCTCCAGCTTGAGCAAAAAAAAAATCTTCCACATAAAGTTGTATTGTTCTGCAGAAACATCTTACTTACTCCAAACAAAACGTACGTGTGCATATTTATCAACATGTGACA
>NC_136792.1:23881083-23966083 GCF_951216825.1 Electrona antarctica
TGCTATATAAATAAAGTTTATTATTATTATTATTATTCAGACTTAAAGCAATCACATTTATTTAAGTAAAGGTTACAGTCAGGCATAACATGAGAGGGGGGACACTGGAGGGACAATGGCTGGGGGGACACTGGGGGGGTCACTGGCTGGGGGGACACTGGGGGTCACTGGCTGGGGGGACACTGGGGGGGTCACTGGGGCAAGTGGGGGGACACTGGCTGGTCTCCCCAGCCAGTGTCCCTCAGTGTCCCTGGCCCCAGTGTCCTCCCTGCCAGTGTCCCCCCCAGCCAGTGTCCCACCAGTGACCCCCTAGTGTCCCCCCAACCAGTGACCCCCTAGTGTCCCCCAGTGACCCCGTTACCCCCCCAGTGGGCCCCCAGCCAGTGACCCCCCCAGTGTCCCCCCAGCCAGTGTCTCCCCAGCCAGTGTCCCCCCAGCCAGTGTCCCTGACTCCCTCAGTGTACGCCCCAGCCAGTGTCCCTCAGTGACCCCGCCAGCCAGTGTCCCTCAGTGTCCCCCCAGAAGTTAGGCAGGCTGCAGACAAGACAGACAGACAGATGTCCCCCCAGTGGACCACAGCCATTCAAAAGTGAATGGCATATGATGGATGAAATGCACTCAAAAGTCAAAATGCACCTGCCCTTTTATCTTGATGTGATACTGAAATGTAACAATATGCTGAACTACTTGAAAACCACATTGTAGGAGCCGATTTACAACAGACCATCATATCATGTATGTGCCATATCTAATATCCCCGTCAGTGTGCTTCGTCACCCTCTACAGACATGGAAGAGAGGACATATAAGAACCTGGCCGACAGAGGGCCAGGTGTGGTTGATTGGAGGTTCACAGCTTTTTACGTCTCTTTTTTGTTGCCTCTCTATACCTCCTTCTATTCTAAGTTACAATTTCTATACTCAAAATCTTTTTTTGTTTTCAACGTGGATGGAATAAACACTTTTTGAGTTCAACTTTAACTTTTGGTCTGGACAATCCTCATTTCCCTTTTTTGGTCATGTTTGCTGCACAAAGCCAGTCAGTGAAAAAAGGTACTCTCAATCAACCACAAGGACAAAAGGTCACTACACACATTATTCTAAAAGTAGTGACAAGTCATGAAAGTTTTACTTTTGTTGATTGTACTTTTGATACTTAAATACATCTTAATACCATACTTTCACTTTTGATATTATCCAATTGTGATTGTACAGAGGGTGATCTGCTTCCATAGGACTGTCACAAATATTACATAATCACTGAATCTCAATTATTTGAGATAATTGCAATTATCATTGCATCATTGTCATAATCATGTCCACGCTGAAAATTCTTCATATATTTTCAAGTGGAAATAACCGATCTACAAATTCAGCTCTTCTTTTGTGTAACGTCAACAGTGGTCCAACTCTGTGTTGTGGAGCCACGCCCGCATCTCTGGTCCCAGGTCGAAGAGGCTGGCCTCCGAGGGTGGTCTGTATAAGGGGCAGGTGGTGATTCAGCTTATAGATTGTCTATTCCCACTACAGAATTTAAAAAAATAGTGTCACCAAAGTTACCACCTCTGAGGAAAGCCTGGTATTCGTTCCAAACTGGCCCGTATGAACACCGTCTAGGCGGGCCACGGATACGAAAAACAAAAAAAAAGTGTGGTTCCGGCTTGCTGGTCCTGGCGGGGACCCTCCTGGGGGTCCCGACCCACAGGTTGAAAACCCCTGCATAAAGGACAACAAGAATGACATCACATCCACATATCCTTTGAATTGAACAGCATGCCTTTAAAAAAAATACATTTCATATATATTCAACGTTTTAATATAAATATACAAAAAATGATCAAAATATATGAGAAAATATACTGTTGACAATGAAATATATTTTCACAATATATTTTAGATAGATTTTGACCGTTTTTGATCCATACCCCCCCGCCCCCCAACTGCATAAAACCAAAACCAATATGAACTTTTAATATTATAAGTGGCCATAAGTTATATGGCCACAATTATATGAACCAATTATATGAACCACAATCAAATGTACCTCCAGGCTCCAGTGTCCAAAAATATATTTTCAAATAGATTTAAATTTGTTTGTTTCGAATGTGATGAATGTGAAATCTATAGTTATTTCTAGGGGAAATAAAAGGAATGAAAGGTGATCATGTTACACTTAAGTCTTAAATATAGGAGTAATTATGGAACCAATTAACCACTATATATTTTTTGTACGTGTCACGGCGGCCACAGCCAAAATAGCCGCACGACAGTTGATCTAATGAATTAGGTCAGCAATTTTCAGTTTCTGAAAATGATTGATTGTTTGAGCATTTTCACTTACAATTACACACCTAAAAATAGGGATGTGAGGTTGGATGATGTTAACCACTTAAATCTCAGTATCCATATTAGCTGATCTACAAGCTCACAAACTTTTGGCGAAAAGATTGTGTCGACAGAAAAAAGTGGTCCAAGTATGGGTCTCGAGCTAAAAGGTTTGGGAACCACTGTTTTAGAGGGTTTAAGTGGTTTGACAATAATGTCCAAAAACTCTCATCAGTGCATACAGTATGTGCTTATTAATTATTATTAATTAGAGAAATACAAATGAAATGAAACATGATCCATCATTCTTTCCCCTCCCAGCCTTCAGTGGAACAGTCTGTAGTTTGTTACATGTTCATGATCTAAGCACTAATAGAAGTAGGATGGTCCATTGTCCATTTTTGGTTTGATTTGAAGTCACTCTTAACTATAGAAAAAAAATTAAAGGTGTAAAAAAGGAGTGTAAGTGATTATTATTTTTTGTTTAAATGATTGTTAAATAGAGGGTATGCGTATGCATAAAGTGAATGGCAAATCGAGTGGCAAATTGAGTGGCAAAGCGACAGGCAAAGTGAGTTTAACATTGTTTAATACAATCAGATAGGACTTTTCTGTTTGGATGTATGGGCTGTCAAGGCCAGAAAGTAGTTTTTTGCCACTGCATAACTTCCGGGTTTCATGATGATGTCACACGCATACCCTCTATAGCTCTATATTCTGAGTTTGTTCAGTAGCAGGGGTCCCCTTTGTCTCTCCAGATCTTTAGTAAACAGGAAAATAGATTTTCAGATTGGGATACCAATTTCATCCAATCAGGAGAGAGAACTCACACAGGCTACAACAAGATAAATAGGAAGTAATGACACAAAAAAGTTCACAGACAAGTGAAGCTGACAGATGATATTTGTGGGGCCTGAAAATGTTTGTTGTTTCTTATTAAAGAACTGGAGACAGGGACACCCCTGCTACGAAACAAACACCCTAGCAATGATTACTATTGAAATAGAGCTTTAACTTTTTAACAAAAACCTTTTGTTTTAACAGAAATATATTAATGCCACCCCCTAATGATTATAAACCTACATTTTCCAGCAGTATGCCTCAGTGAAGCAGGTTAAGTTTTCACTGGGTTGTCTATAATTGCAACATAAATGTAAAACTGTTTATTTGGCGGAATGCTCCTTTTAACACCTTTTAACAACTGTCTCTCTCCTCATGAATGTTGTTTGGCAATTCGTCTCGACCTCCTCCGGTTCTGCTTGGACGACCACGACCTCAGGAAGTACTTGTCGGGGACGGGGTCGTCCCGCTCCAGATCAAAATGTCTCTGGAGCCTCAGGGCCAGCGCTCCGTCCTGGAGGCAGCGCTCCTCTTCGTCACAGTGCTCCTCCTCCTCCTCCTCCTCCACGATCTCCTGACTTCCTCGCCTGACCTCCGACCCCGGCGCTCCCTCCTCCAAGTGTCTGCTCTTGTGGCTCCTCTTCCGGCCTCTCCTGGAGGAGCGACCACCACCGTCCGAAGATACCTTCCTGTGTGGGTCTTTCAGCGATTCCGTTTTACCGGACCGGACCGAGCGGGAGTTCCTGTCGCTCGGTGGTGAAAACGTCTGTTTTTTACAGAGCGGAGTTTCTGTACGCGAGCTGGGTGCTGCTGCTGACCCCGTCTGGTGGGGGTCCAGACTGCCACTGAGGCGACGCGCCGGGACAAAAACCCGTACCAGCTGTTTCTGCCGGCTGGCTGTGTCTGTCTCCTCCGTCTGCTGGAAGAGCGCCCTCCTGTGGATGGTGAAAATGGTGTCTCTGTCTCCCGACCCCTTCATGGCGTCGACCCTGATGCGCCCTTTGACCTCATCCACGGTACCGCAGCCACCCTGCTCTGCGCCTGCGTCGTCCGTGGGCCAAACCGTGGCTTCTCTGTCCACGGCTGGGCTGGTCAGGGTCGCCTTGGAGGCCACCACAAAGGACGGGTCTCGGTTACGGTTGCGGTCCAACTCAATCTGTCGCCACTTCTGCAGCAGGGCTGGTCCCACCTCCAGGGATGAAAGCAAAAACAAAAGAGGAAAATATCACAGCTGAAAACTTTTGTTAGACCACGTCAAGGGATGTCAATTATTGAGGAAGAAACAGGTCTATTATAGCGCCACAAGGAGGCCTCAATAACCTCCACGACCTGTGCTCCGAGGAGCACTTCTTCTAGTTTTTTGGTTAATTCTATCAGGCCTAGCTTGTAGTATAAATCATCCTTTTGTAGAAAGTCAAGAGTTAGCCAAGAGAAGTCGTGTCGAGTCACGACTGAGTGAGAACTTCTGTGCTACTGTACGTTACCTCATAGCTGGTGGCCGTGTTGGCACTCTGGAGACCGTGGGTCAGGTTCCGGGGCGTGGACTTGACGATGGAGGGCTGCAGCAGGCGGCCGTCAGGCAGGCGCTTGGGGGGCGTGCACGGAGACGACACAATGGGCTTGAAGTGGTTGAGCTCCTCCGAGATACTGTCGCTGCTGCTCTCTGGACTGGCCGAGCGCTCACGCTGCTGCTGCTGGGGCTGCAGCGTGGCGCTCCAACATAGGGCTGTCACCATTACAAATTTAAGTTGACGATTAATTGTCACATGAATAATTGCGATTAACGATTTAATTGTGGGGTTTTTTTTGGAACATTGGAACATTCTGAATAGAATTTAAAATTCTGTTAGACTTTTAGGCTTCGTAATCACATTTCTGCTATTTTTGGAAAAACAATTTGAAACGTATGGACATTTTTCAACATGGTAACGATTGACGATTATGCAAGAATAATTTAGATTATGTCAAATAATTGCGATTAGACGATTATGTAATAATTGTGACAGGCCTACTCGAACCCCGGGGCTGCTGGGAGGACGTGGCGGGGCACGCCGAGGGCGGTGACGTCATCAGTGTGCTCCAGGCAACGGGTCTTCTGTCGGTGGCAACGGGCGCGGAGAGAGAGCGACGACCCAGGCTGTTCTCAGATGACAGCAGGATGCCGGCCGTGTCGCTGTGACTGACGCATATCTGCGAACACACAACACACACACACACACACACACACACACACACACACAGTTGTTTACTGTTACTTTGTGGTTACTACTTTGCTTAGCTTGTGTGACGAGTAGTGTTGTATTTCAAGTCAATAAGTGGCATACAGAGACACACACACATGGGGAGAGATGTGTGTGTGTGTGTGTGTGTGTGTGTGTGTGTGTCAGGGCCGCTTACAATGAGAAACTAACAATATTACTGGCATATTAAGGCTTTATAAACAAGCAGAATGGAACGTGTCATTTCTTACCTTATCCAAGCTGGACAGATGAGAAACGAGACGCACTTTCCCTTTGCCTTCTACCGAGTCTGTACAGCTCTGGCTCCTCTGGACTGTCCTCTGGGACACACTGAGGAGGAAAACAAACACACCACAACCCAAAGGTCACAGATAAAGATAGAGAAGACTTTATTATCCATTACAATTTACAATGTTGGCATTTAGCAGATGCTCTTAATCCATAGCGACTGACAGTAACAAGATAAACACAAGGCAATACGTCAAATGCATAGACATAGTAATCTAGGGTCATAGGTAAACCAAGAACCTATCACTCTACAGCAGCGGTTTTCAATCTATGGGTCGCGAGCCCAGGGAAGGTGTTGTTGAGGTCGCACATTTGCATTGGCAACCAAGAAATGAAGAATTTTTCTTTTGAATCAAAAATGGTCAAAACAAATGAAAATCTACACAATTTAAATTTTGGTCGACGCAACCAACGTGAAGAGGATGGCCACTTGACAACTCATACACACACAGCTCCACCTCCAACACCGACCAAGAACAAGCAGCAACGACAACACACACAAGCCCTTCCTTGCAGAGGCTGAGGCACACAAACTGATTTGCTGTTCATAAATGATTTACCAAACTTAGGAATTGTGTTCAATATGAGCGGGTGGTACAAATACAGGTCCATTTGGTTCCATCTGTATCCTCGTAGAGTTAAATTTAGATTACTTTGTAACATTACAGAGCATGCTCACAGACAGACAACGAGACCAGTTAGTTACTAACATCTGCCACGTTAAAGAAAACGCCACGGTCTGTGGCGTTAACTATATAACAATCATTCAGCACAATGAGTCTCTTACTCCTATGCCCAAAGACAGGCAGTGTTGCAAAAATAAAGCATAGACTATAGAATGGTATAATTCCATTCCAAACTTTGTGCCAAAGTTTTTGCTACACCGACACCTATCCTAGGACATAAGATCACGCTGCAGCAAGCATGTTGTGAGCTTGTAGATCTGTTAATTTTGTCATGTCCGGTACACATTATGCTGAAATCACGCAGCCCATTTTATTAACTAAATCAATAGCCCAAAACAATGCAAATCCAAATATTTTCCAGGGCTGGATATTTTTTTATTTCATGATTTCTGTGGGAACCCTGAAAAGGGATCACACAGGATGACACAGGAGAGGAGACATACTCTTTGGCGGATTTGGCGTTTCTTCTGATGAAGGCAGAAACCATCCTTGTCTTCTTCCCCACAGGCTCTTCGTTTTCAGAATCTGACAACACACCACCACTCTGCGCCACACACACATACACACACACACACACACACACACACACACACACACACACACACACACACACACACACACACACACACACACACACACACACACACACACACACACACACACACACACACACACACACACACACACACACACACACACACACACACACACACGACAATAGTAATGAATAGGTCATTAACTCATAAATGAGAGAAAAGTTAAAAGAAAAAAGGGTTACACTTTTGGGGGAAAAAATTGAGAAAAGGTTTTGAATTGAATTGAATTTTTTAACACAAATCTCTTCTAGGGGGTCCCTGGAACAAAACATTTTCAGATCAGGGTCCGTGGCCAAATACTCATCAATCATTTTGGTGGTCCTTTGCACAACAAGTTTGAGAACTACTGGTTTGGAAGGGATTCGTAAAATCGGCCCAGGTCTTTATTGGATAAGGATGTTGTTGTATGACAATGACATATCCTGTATGAAGTGGTTTGTTGAAGTGGTTTGTTGCAGATGGGATGTGGGATGAAGAACCTTCATGCGTGTTAAGACAGAGTGATTCTCACCTTGTGTTGTTCACACTGAAGCTCAGTGGGCTTGGAGATCTGAGACGGCCATAGGAACATGTCTGAGCAAAACACAAGACTAATGTTACACAATCTGTCTGTCTGATCTATACAGCTACTATGCTCTTAGAATACATATAGTTACTAATATAAGAATCACATACAGAGACCACTAAAGCTGTCTGTCTGTCCATCTGTCAGTCTTACAACCCTGTCTCTGTCTTACAGGGATAAACACTGTCCGTCAGATACAACTGTTTCAAATCTGAGAACTGTACTAAACCTTACTTTATTATGACATTCAAAAACATTCAAGACATTCAAATCAGCTGTCCTGTGTCATCAGCACAGCTGGATCCATTCATCTCAACATCTACTCACCCCTTACTGCAATATCCTTATGTATATTATATCCACATTATGTAGGTGTCCTCAATCACTCACTTCCTCAGTAATGATTACCCCCCCAACACACATACAGAATTAGAGAGAGAGAGAGAGAGAGAGAGAGAGAGAACATGTCTGAACATGTCAGGTTTAAACTAGAAAATAGTAGTAACGTGCGATGTCAACAAGTGACAATATTGTGGGCGCAGAGCGCCACCTAGTGGCACAAAGTGAACCTAAGCGTAGACCTGGAGTTTAATTGTGGACCCCCGTTCCACCATTTAAAAACAACACACACACTCACACACCAGAACTGTTCGAAAGCTAACCAGGCTTTCCACCTCGGATTCTAAAGCAGGTTTTGTAACTCATTAGCCCTGAAACATGAGCGTCATGTGAAGTTGAACCATGGCTATGAACAGTCTAGACTATAGTCTAAACAGGCCTGTTTATTTCAAGACTTGAAGTCAGTTTGTAAAAACATAAAAGTACAATATCTATATTAATATAACATTTCATTAATTTCTCTATTGAAATAAACAATATAATTATTGTTATTTATTTATTTATTTTCCGCCGTTGTAAACATCCACAAAGCGCACAAACGGAAATCAAAGCAAACCTCTACCGGTGTCTGCCTCTCTCCGCTCTGGGCAGCTTCTCCTCCGCCGCTCGGTGTCCCCGCCGGCCGGACCCGGGGCCTCTCCTCCTCGTCTGAGGAGGGGAGCCCAGCCCGATGCCGAGCCCCGGAGCCGGGACAGGGACAGGGGACAACAGCAACAACAACAACACCGGGGCCCGGCGCTGTCCGGCGGGGCCCCGCCGGGGCCCGCCCGCTGGAGACACCGCGGACAGGAAGAGGAGCAGCGGTCGCAACTGCCACCACCACCGGACCCTGCGCTCCGATCCTCTGCTGGAGGCTCCTCCGAGCAGGCCGCCGGGGCCCTGGTTCTCCTCCTCCGGTCCTCCTCCGGCGGAGACACCGGCTGCGAGCGCGGGGTAGAGCCGGGTCTGAGCGGCTCGGGAGCGGACATGGCGTCGCTGTGTTTGGGTCTCTGTTTATCAGTCAGATGAACCCGCCGCCAGTCGCCATCTTTTCTCTATACTCTCTGAATTTGAAAACATCAAGCCCCGCCCGGTCACTGCAGCGGCTTCCATCGCCGCCCCGCCCCGCTGCGGGGTGTCGGCAGGCCCGGTGGAGTTGAAACCAGCGCACCTCGTGGACAATTCGTTGGAAACTAAGTGATGAGGTGCGCTCGGTTGAAGAAGCTCACATCTGGACTGGGCGGTGCTGCACGCTACCGCTACGAAATACTTTATGGTTCAATAACATGATGATTAAACCTTAGTTTATTATAGCTCTGTATCAAACTCGATCTCAAATGAGAAATAATTATTCCAATACCCGTCAGTTCTGGCAATTTGGCTGTATACAATCAAGATAGCTGTGAGTTTATAATTATATACATTTGTGAGTAAAAGTAGGTAGGCCTATGACTTGATTGATTGATTGATTGATTGATTGATTGATTTATTAACAGTTTGCAGAATTACAGTACATTTCAAGTACAACTCAATACAAAGACTGTTAACAGTGAGTGGACGACACCATAAAGCATTACAATTGTTTACAATAGGGCCCACCATTTTCAATTCATCAAAACATTCAGAGACGTACGAATATACACAACTATATATCAAAAGGAAATCATCATAGGAGGTAAAAAAGGAAAAGAAACATATACAATGAGGGGGAACAGGGGTGGGTGGGGGATTCAGATTTTACGGGTGATAATATTGTGATAATATTGTCACCCACTCTAACCAAGAAGCCATTTGCCTTGCTGAGATTACTATTTGATCCAAATAGAATGGATTCAGTTTTTCCCAGGTGTAAAGATAGTTTGTTATGTGACTGATAGTGACTGATATGTGCATCATGAGTTGAATATGCTATTCATTTGTAATGAATATATATCACAGTTAACAGTTTTTGTATTGAGCTGTACTTGAAATGTACTGTAATTCTGCAAAATGTTAATAAATCAATCATTCAATCAATCAATCAAAAAGATAGTAAGTAGGCCTATGAGTAGTGGAATTGGAAACCTCATATGTACCAGTGAGCTGTGGTGTAACTTCCACAAGGAAGCATACTAGGGCCTTTACTGTTCCTAATGCAAACGACATGACATCAGCTCGTGACTGCAAATTGTTCCTGTTCGCAGATGACTCGGCACTGCTGGTCTCGGACAGGAACAAACAAGCATGTTGAAAAGTGCCCTCAGCTCTGAACTCGGTAGAATCTGCACCTGGCTCGATCGCTGATAACAAACTATCTTTACACCTGGGAAAAACTGAATCCATTCTCTTCGGATCAAATAATAATCTCAGCAAGGCAGATGGCTTCTTTGTTAGAGTGGGTGACAATATTATCACACGAAAAGATGAAATTACCTACCTAGGTTCCATCCTGGAGGCAAATCTTTCCGGTGATAAAATGGCCACCAACGTAATCAAAAAAGCCAACCAAAGAACAAGATTCCTATACAGGAGCTCCTCACTGGTCAACAAAAACACCCTGAATACCCTTACAGGAGCCCTCGTACAAGGTTTCTTCGACTATGCATGCACCTCTTGGTACCACACTACCATAGCACCTCAAAGGCCCTTAAAACAAGGCTCCAGACTTCCCAAAACAAACTGGTCAGGCTACTACTTGGCCTCACTCCCCGAACCCACCTCACCCCTGCCCACTTTGATAGGCTGGAATGGCTTAGGGTTGACGACAGAGTACAGCATCTTGTAATGGATCTGGTCCACAAGATTCGATACACCACCAAGATACCCATGTACCTGTCTAAATACTTCCTTAATGTCAACGAAGTACACACCCATAACACCAGAGGGAGTTCAACAAACCATGTGCAACCCAGATTCGGCACAAACAAAGGACTAAATTATTTTCGATCCTATGCCACCAAAATGCGGAACGCCCTACCAACAGTCATTAAAACATGGGAATCCCTTGACTCCTTCAAATGCGCTCTCAAAGGGCACATATGGACGGCTGCAATTCGAAACTGGCCCCCGTAAAATCTGATTTCCCCCACCCACCCCTTTTTACCCTCACTATATGTTTTTTTTCCCTTTTTACTATGATGATTTCCTGTTTTTGGCTATATAGAAGTGTATATTTGTACGTCTCTAATTGTTATGATGAATTGAACATGGTGGACTCTAGCTCTAGTCCATAGCTCTAATGCCGTTGCATGGACCAGAGCTAGGTGGACCCTATTGTAAACAAGTGTAATGCTTTATGGTTTTATTCTCCAATCTGTTAATAAATCTATCAATCAATCAATCAATCAATCAATCAATCAATCAAAACCTCATATTACCGGTACTTTTCAGAATTCAAACACAGAACAACACATCAGTTGCAACAGTTGTTTATTGTGTATCAGTTTGTCTGCAACACATCAGTTGCAACAGTTGTTTATTGTGTATCAGTTTGTCTTCAAAACAACAGTGCACAGACAGACAGACAGACAGACAGACAGACAGACAGACAGACAGATTAGAGAGGCAGAGGTGGATCAACTTGAGGACACAGTCTCACAGAATGTGAGGGACACAGCATCTGCAGGAGAGATAAAACATTTATAGAATATTAACTGGGAAAATCAACTGCATTGGGTTAAAATATTATTTGCTGATGATGTGTGACTTGTCACAATACAAATACAACTTGTTGTTGTTGTTCTTGTTGTTATTATTATTATATTGTGACTATTCACAATAAATATAGTCAAACAAAAGTACAACTCATATATGTGTCTTACCGTCACAAGTGACTGCGTGATTATGTTATATATTTTTGATTTCCATTAGCTACTTTGATCAAAAAGTACAAAAGAAAATATACAATTTCCAATAGGCCTAAATATGTAAAAAATATGTGCAAACAGCAGTGAACAAAATGCGGTCAACAATAAAGATAATCTCCCATCTCACCCTACCCCAACGGTCAAACCAGCTTTCATGTGAGCACTTGAGGACCATTATATAGTAGGCCTACATCACATTATTTGATATTATGCTGTGGTATAAAGCATTGATTCTCAACCTTTTCAGGCCCTGACCTCCCAAAATAATCATATTTGAACTGGAGACGCCTATAACCTTACAAGCACTTGAAATTGTAGGCATTACATTTAGTTTGACTCATTAGTTTGGCATTGTGAGTATGTAGATCAGTATTTTCACAATTTTTGCCTCATTCTTAGTTAATATTCGACAATTTGGCCAATGTTTTTATAGTATAGAATAGACTGTTCATTACTTTTGACTTTTTATTTTATTTAGTATTTTAGCGGTATATAATACATTTTCATTTAAAACAAGTTAAAAGTGCTTAAGTCGCATCTTTAGAAATTTGCATGTTGGTTTGTTTACTGTTGAGTGAGAAAACAATGTTGCACATTGAGCTAATCAACTGGTATAAAGCACTGCTTCTCAACATTGGGTCTGGGGACCCCCGGGGGACCCTTTTGGCTTTTGGGTCTGTAACTCTGAGAGTAGATTGGGGTTCCTGCGATAACGGTGGTATCAAATGGGGGGTCCGTGCATGGCATGCCCTATTGTATATCAAACTGGGGGTCCTTGAAATGAAAACAGAATAAATGATATAAACATACACATATGATTTGAGGCAGCCAAAGGGTCCGAACTGAAGCTCAAGGGGGAGGCATATGTCTCGACACAGACCGTTGTTGTAGTTGACACATCCCCATGGAAACGGTGTGAGGACAGCCGCCATGCCCACATCACCTGCACACAATTTGCAATTACAATTTAGGCATTTAGCAGATGCTCTTAATCCAGAGCGATTTATAAAGACAAGGTAATACAAGAAATGCATAGAAATAGAAAACTATGATCAAAGGTAAACCAAGAACCTATCATCAGACTAAATCAGTATAATATAATAAAAAAAAGAAAGAAAATCAGTACATTGAAACTATATAAACCATAGGATGTTAGGTCAGCAAATTAACCAGTCATCTCAAAATTACATGTTAGCCTTTGCATCAGCCTGCAAGGTTGTCAAGACTAGGGCAAGTGCAAGTGCAGGCTGGAGGAGCCTGAAGAGGAGTGTACGGATTACAGAACACAAACAGGAACACACTGATTTGATTGGATTTAAATGTGACAAGTGAATGTTGCTGTTTTGGAAACATTTATTTTTGAGAGGTCACATATCTAAAATTTGTGAATGGATTTCAAATTGAATTTCAAACACATTATTTTTTTTTTCATATAAGCAAGGAGGCAACTTTATTTATACAGCACCTTTCATATTCCAATAGGCAAAGTGCATTTAAGAAAAACAACAAATACAATCAGTGTGCAACAGTGCACTTTAAAAAGGGATGTACTGTACTGGCCCTTTGTGTGTGTATTGGGTAAATATTTCTTATTAAGCCCTATATTTTATACTTTGGCTATTATATGTAATGGCATACAAGCTTGTATAGGTCTGGTCTGCTATTGTGAAAACATTCCGAAAAAAAAGAAAACATTTGAAGAAATGAAAGATTTTGAACCTTTTTGAAAATAATTGGAAAAACAATACTGTTGAAGTTGTAGATCTAACATATTGGGACACAAGGTGATGGTGAAAGGGAAATGTGGACGAGTGAACAGGATGAACACAACATGAAACCACAAAGCAGCACAATACAGTTACACAAACCCTCTCCGATCTAACAGCAAAAACATGATCATATGATGAAATGTGGAATTCACACTCATCTACTCTTGACGTCTCGAAATTATTAAAAACATATTTTGTCTGAAAGAAAGAAAAACATACTGTAACTCCATAATCAAGTTACTGTACTATAGTCCCAGGCCACCGGCCTGGGGGTCCGGGCACCCCAGGCTGCAATGCCAGTCTGACAGCGTGTTGCGGATTCAAATCCTGATCCCGACAACCTTTGCTGCGTGTCACTCCCCTTCTCTCTCCCAATTTCCTGTCAGTCTACATGGCCTATCAATAAAGGCCTAAGAAAGCCCAAAAACAAATCTTTAAAAAAGTTACTGTACTATGAACTGCTAAAAATCTACAAAGACTAAGACGAAAACGGGAACTGACAAGTTGATTGAATTAACTTACAGGCGATGGCAAAGCCAGCCAGCAGCATCCAGACAAAGGTTTCATATTTCATGATGAGTTCTACTGTAGCTGTTGAAAGGCAGTCAGATCTTTGTAGAACAGAGTCCCATGGAGTAGTGGCTCCGAGCCAGCAACAGTTTAACTCAATAAAGAAGTCATGCGAGTTAATGGCAGAACTTGTGATTCAAATCAAAGTTAAAAGAGAAAGAGGACCCACAGAGAGGGCTGACGTGGGGGTTATGTGATTATCCACTGTCCATATACTGCATAGTCCTGCACTTCACTCATACACTAAGACCAGAGAGAGGGACGGACAGACAGGCAGACAGACAGACAGACAGACAGACAGACAGACAGACAGACAGACAGACAGACAGACAGACAGACAGACAGACAGACAGACAGACAGACAGACAGACAGACAGTGGTTGTACTGGTCAGCTCCCAGTGACCAACAGTAGAAGACTGTGGTTGTACTGGTCAGCTCCCAGGGACCAACAGTAGAAGACTGTGGTTAACTTGTACTGGTCAGCTCCCAGTGGCCCAACAATATAATGGTCCATGCTGCTCCCATTAAGTGAATGGGAGCAGAAAAGAAGCACTTTTCTAATTCTGTTCAATAAGCAGCGGTGGAAAAAGTAGGCCTACTCAATTGTTTTAGTTGAAAAAGTAGAAAGTACTGACTATGCAGAATGTCCCATTACAAGTTTTCAAATGTATACAAATATGTTTTTAAATAGCAGATCTAGTAGCTTGTAGTCAGCTATTTTCAATGAAAAGTAGGGCTGAAGTGGTTTTGTAATAACTATCTAATTGTAAGTAACTATAGTTTCAAATAAATGTTGTGGAGTAAATGTACAATATTTGCCACTGAGATCATGAATTCGTAGTGGAGTAGAGTAGAAGTAAAAGTATTGGAAATTGGAAATACTCAAGTAAAGTACAAATACCTCAAAATTGTAGTTAAGTACAGTACTTAGTTACTTTTAACCACTGCTAATAGGGCATACATAGCAATTATTTCACGGTATATAAAGCTAAACAGGGCGTAATACTGTGACTTACATTCTGTGAACTGTCACATGTTGCTTTGAATGTCTAACTGATAAGAACACACATACTGTGTGTATGTGGTCAACAGAACCAGTAAGCCAACTAATTGTTGTTGTCGGGCAGAAACCTCTTATCTCCAACTTTTTGTGTTTTTTCATAAAGTAGCAGATCCACTATGGAAGCATAAAGCTGCCAAAATTCAAATGTTATGGCAAATACGAAAAGTAAATTGAAATAAGAGAAATGCCTTTTCATTTTCAGGTCATTAACGCATTTCTTGAGACAAAAATAAATCTAAAATGCAATAGCATTTACATTAAATCTACAGATGTGCTCATTCTATGACACAATTAAAATGATGAATAAAAGATCAATTGATTTTCAATTTTCAAAAATGCCCCACTAATTAGTGGACAAAATTCAACCAGGTGTGCTGATTCTGTGACATAATGAAAAAGCAAAAGCAATTTACATTGCATTTTCATTTTCAAATTGGCATGTGTACGCTTTGAAAATGAAAATGCAATGTGATTTGCCTTTGGTTTTTCCTTTGGTCATAGAATGAGCACACTTGGAGATGAAGCAAAAGCAAATCACAATGCATTTTCATTTTTTAATTGGCGTACGATTTTAAAATGAAAATGCAATGTGATTTTATGGACCAGGGGAGTCTGAGGAGATATTTGACTTTTGAGGCCATCAGGCTGAGGCTCTGAGCCACTCTGCTACACATAGTACTGTAATATGTTATTAATGTTTCAATGAATTACCGGTAAGTAAGAAGGGTTTAAATCCTCTTAGCAGACCTGTGCTTTTTCTGCAAACTGTTAACACAAGTATTCAATCAACACAATAATGCACAAACATATTTTAAGTTGAACAGAGTGATTATGCTCTTTCAAAATATATTTTTATTTTACATAGTCATATACCACGTAAAATGTATCATTTTGCGTATTAAATACAAATACATTTGTAACTGTAGGCATATTTTGATACCAACAGGACTTTTTTGTTTGTTTGTTTTTACTTAATTATATAGCCTATTTTCTACATTGTGGAAAATATGTTCTTCCACCACTGGATGGCAGTAATAAACTGAACTCTTTCTTTTATTGTCGAAGAAGAAACTCGGCAAGACACATGAAGATGCCATTGCCCAGAGGGACTATGCAGCGCTGTGATTGGTTAGTTGGTAGTAGTCACGGAAACAGAGGACCACTCTCGACCACTCTGCATGGAGTGTATGATCATGACGCTTTATCCGTACCTCTGGACTATGGTATGTTGACGCGAGGTTACGCCTTGAACGGACGAGCTGAAAGTTGTGCAGTTGAGTTGATCGGTTGAATATCAACCAAAGTTTAATTCATTTAAACCTCCCGTGTTGAGAGCGTGCATTTTTCGATTAGTATATGTAAAATATTTCTGGTGCTGATGAAGCACTAGAAACTAACCAGCTAACCAGCAGGCTAATAAACAGTAGTGGTTAGTAAGCATGCAGAAAGGTAGGGGGATTGTGGAGGTGGTCAACCTCGGTCTGAAGTCCTACTCCAGTGCTCTACAGGTAGGACTGCCTCCTTGCAACTAATGGTTCTTAGAGATTTTGGTCATTTTTTTAGAGAATTTTCTATCTATTACTTTTTGGTTTTAATAATAATAATAATAATAATTTGTGTGTGTGTGTGTATTGGCCCTATATCAAGGAATCGACAGATAATCTCCCAAATCGATCAGTCTGTGTATTGTATACTACAGTATAGAATACCTTTACAAAAAAATACAGAACATAACCGATCAACAAAAAATCTCACGATTTATTGATTTTTGCAGTTTTGATTTTTTAAAAGGGTAGCCTATTATTTTATTCATTATCGATTAAATTGATCGACGATTACCTGTTCTACCCCTACATACATACTGCAGGTCCAGCAGTCCTACATCAGACAGCATCTGGATGGAGGAGGGAAGAATGTGCTGCTGCTATGTGAACATCCTCCGGTTTACACCACAGGTAAACTCATCAAACTACAAGTAACAGGCCTATGTGTTAGTTTGGAGTTGCTCAAACAACATATCTCTCTGTTTTTACTAGTCGTAACCTCTTCACCGAAAACTGGACTATGAATAGGCCCTCACTCTCACTATTACTGATATTCTTGTCTTTGTTGTTTATTATTGCTGCTAGCCTGCTACAATGTTGAGGAACCATAAACTAAGAAATTTGAACCAATATTTTGGTTAAGTCCCAATGTCCCATATAAACAAACTACAAAGTGACCAAAACGGCTGAAAATTGATGGATTGACATTTTTATTTCACAGTAAGTAGAATGGGTACATTTCAAACGAAAGCACAAGCAAATACAAAAACTGCTACTTTGTGGACGAAACCATGAAAAGCACAAGCACAATTCTATGAAAAAACAGGAAATCATCATATAAAGAAAGTAAAAAAGGAAAAAACATGTACAGTATGGCAAAAAAGGTGTGGGTGGGTGGGGGACTCTGATTTTTATTTCAGGCCAGGGGCCAGTTTCGAATTGCAGCCGTCCGTAGGTGCTCTTTGAGAGCGGTTTTGAAGGAGTCAAGGGATTCACATTCACATATCTTAATGGCTGTTGGTAGGGCATTCCACATTTTAGTGGCATAGGAGCGAAATGCATTTAATCCCCTGTTTGAGCCAAATCTGGGTTGCACATGGTTTGTTGAACTCCCTCTGGTGATCTTTGTAGACTGGGGTCCCCCAGGGCTCTATACTAGGTCAGCTATTATCCCTCTACTACACTGATGAAATACAACATTCAAAGCGCTGTGAGCTTGTAGATCTGCTATTTTTGCTGAATGTTGTTTTGCTGAATTTCCCTGAATTGTTTTCATGTTCTTTTTAGTAGTAGATCTGCATATTACTCCCCAAAATAACACTGAGATGCAGTTTTGTTCAGTGGTGGAAGGCTTTACTGTACGTGAAGAGATTAGAAAGTCAAGCTCTGTTTGAAATTTAGTCAATTTGGTTTTTACCGGCTTTCTTTTTAAGCTTTTCCTATTATATATTTTTAAATGCAAAGCATTTATTTTAGTAGCTTCTTTTTAATCTGTTTTTAAAGCTGCAATCCATAACTTCTTTAGTGAATAAAGCATTATTTTAACTAATAACTTTAGATCCTGTGTTCAGGTGAGACACCTACTGGTTGACAAGAGGTATTGCATAAAACTCTACTTCCCAAAATATAGCTCAACAGTAAACATTTTGGCACTTGTGCAGGGTTCCTGGTTAAGAAAATGAAAGTTATGGGCTGCAACTTTAATGCAAAGCATTTGAGCTGCATGCATGATTTGTAACAAAGGTGCCAGAACAAAGAATGTTATCTTATCATTATTATTATAGGTCTGAGACAGGCTCCATACCCTCCCCAAGAGGAACAGAGACTAATAAAACTTGGTGCCGAATATGTGCGTACCAGCCGCGGTGGTCTCATAACATTCCATGGGCCGGGCCAGTTGGTGTGCTACCCCATCTTGAACTTGGCCTGTTTTAAGAAGAGCGTGCGCTGGTACGTGTGTGAACTGGAGAGAACGGTCATACGACTCTGCAGGAAGCTCGACATCGAGGCTTCAACGTCCCCACACACCGGAGTCTGGGTCGGAGACAACAAGATATGTGCTATAGGTACTGATGGTTCCTTTAATATCCATGTGCTATATGTACTCTAACAACGGTTCATTTGAGATGCACGATATAGAAATTTTGTTCAGATACGTCAGATATGTCTATAATATGGCTTTTATATGTCTTGTCAAATGTCTTGTGTTAATGCCACTCAGGGTGGTTTATAGACTATAGTCTAACATTTCAAAAAAGTACAACAAATTCTAAAAATCGAAACAAAATTAATAAATATTTCCATATATCTCAGAAATGTCAAAAATAGTTGATCTACAATCTCACTACACATTGTGACGGTTTGTGGTCTTATACCAACTTCAATCTCACACTTCAGTGTTTAATTTTCCATCCCCATATAAAACAAAGACAATTATAGTTATTAGTTGGGAACCTTTAGTATTTTACGGTCCGACGGTTTCATCATCATCATCAATAATTCAACTCACGACCATGTTCACATGGTATGGAACACAGATTCAGTATTTTTTTGTTATCATACAACAGTTATACAACAAAGTAAGTGGGTTATACTTACAGTGACTTAGGTTTTGTGGTAATTCTGAGGTGTTAACGGCGGATTTGAGAAACGGAAGCTGCAAAAGCTAGATTGAAAACGCAGAGGTAAAGTGAGTGACGTCAGAGCCAGTGGTGTCATGCTCGTAGAACGCAGTACCACGTCGTGGTACCAGTAATTTTTTTACATGCACGCGGAGGGACGGAACGGAACGGTGTATGTGTGTGCAGCCTTCCTTTCCAAGACGCACAAACTCGACAAAGTACCCAGTGGTCTAGGTTTACTGGCACCCCCCTCCACTCTCCCCTATTTTCACGCCGTGTCAAGTACCGTGCCGAATCAAATGGATACTACTTTGCATAACGACAGGACAGCTTTAACTGTTTATACCTGAGCGCACGGTAAGCATGCACACTTACAGCAGTAGGCTATGGCTCCAGTAGGCTACTACTGCTGTATGGTGTTCTGCACACAAGAATAATGCCTCCTCCAGAACAGATTAATTCGTCCAAAGCAAACTTTTTGTTTTGCTAGTGTGCTGTAAAGATGTTTGTTCGACTATTTTAAGTCTACTTTTGTGTTTGTGTCTAAAACTCTCATACACTATTTAACAATAGGCTTAGGCTATATCAGCTGTTCTGTGTGTTCTGTGTTCTGCGATGCGCACATGCACGCACATGCATGCGCGTGCACACGCGTGCAGTGCACGCATACAAAAAATGTGAACTTCCGCCTGTCTCATTTGTAATATAATAAGATGTGTTGTGTTGTGTTGTGTTGTGTTGTGTTGTGTTGTGTTTTGCAGGGATCCATTGTGGGCGGTACATCACATCTCATGGCATAGCTCTGAACTGTAGCACTGACCTGACCTGGTTCCAGCACATTGTGCCATGTGGGATCCAGGGCAAAGGAGTTACGTCTCTCAGCGCTGAGCTGGGAAGGACCGTGACTCCTGCTGAGGGCACCCCCTACCTGCTGGAGGCCTTCGGAGAACAATTTGACTGTGAGATACTGGAGCAAGAAAAGGAACACTAGTGGACACTAGTAAGTTCACAAAGTTTATTTCCATTTAAAAACGTTACATAGAACATCAAGAATACTTTCAAGACTACACTAGTGCTATTAACCCATTTTGGGCGGGAACCCCTTTTGGTGTTTTCAACATTATGTTATAATTTAGCTATTTTTGAAAAATCGTGAAAATATTTATTTCAGAAAACTGGAGGATTTAGAAGATTTTTTTTTAATTTCGAGGTCAGGCCTAAATGGGTTAAGCTATTAATTGTGCATCTGCTTATTTCTAGACCATTTAGGAACAGAGTTGCCCATGCTTTCAAATAAATTTTAATATCTCCTCATTTTTAAATAAAGTACCTTGATTTTTATCCACCCTCTCCTCATTTTTAAACATTTTTGAGTGCTCGGATCGCCGCCTTTTCTCTAGTATTCCAGTCCCACTGATCTTTGAAGCACCAGTCTACTTTACTTTTAAATTTTTATTGCACCTCCATCGAGCACCTGGATGATTCTCTCTTTGTCGCTCTACATTTGAATATGATTAATAGTAGATACTGGCTAATTAGACCTGAGGCTGATTCTACATAGCCTCAGGGATACATTACTTTTTTTTAACTTAAATTTGTATTTACATTTCAGTAAACCAAAGGACAATCACACGATAAGCACATACACAGAAAGCAAAAAATTGAAAATGAAATGTAAAAAGTAAAGACAATAATAATAATGAAAAACAACGAAAGAACAATTGTATTGAGTAGGGCGTTATATCACCTGGATACTAATGAATTACCACTTACCAGTACATTTGTTTTTTTCAAACCCCTGCTAAACCCCTACTGTAAATCTATCTTATGTTGCCCCCTTGTGGTCACTATATGACATGCATACTTGCTGTGTGCAAGCCCAAATAGGCCTATCTCACAGCCCGCTTTCCACGCCCACTTCCGGTAAATAGTGGTGTCTTTAACATGAGCATTTACACGTTTTTTTCTCTGGAGAATCTAAGTACATTTTCTAATGTAAAAATGTGACAGACCAATATTATTATGAAGCAAACAAGATGGTAAATCAGGTCGAACAGATAGAACAAACCTTACCTTGAGAAAACAAAAGTTGTAGACTTCTTAAATGACCTCTGTTAACATGTAGCGTCTATGGAGTGACGTCACGCTATCACCACTAACCCCGAAAGGGGGCGTATTTAGGGGGGCGGGGAAATTCTGTGAGATAGGCTTATTGACCTTGGTCCAGTAAAATGTCCATTTCATCCAGTTCCTTACATATTGCTCTGCCCTTAGCCTAAGAGAGAAGGTCAAGTTTTCGATAGTGTCTATCTCGACTCTCGTTGACTACTGTAATACAATCTTCCTTGGTAGGTGTTGTGACCTGTAACCATTTCCGAGTGATGGCTTTCTTACAAGCTACCAATCTGATTTTATACAAATATAAATAACGGATCATGAGTTGGACAGGAATTCTCCCCAGATATTTCCGGGTAGCCCGCCCCATAGGGATACCGGAGGCTATAACCAACCAGGCTGGTTGGTTATAGCCTGGTTCCAGACGAATCTGGTTGGCTCGTCACCATTTCAGCCGTTATGTCCTCCCACAATTGAGAGGGGCCAGACTCTGCCTGGGGCAATATGCATTGCAATATGGCAGATGAAGGCTGGCTATGCGTGCCTAGATTCTACAAATGTCTTCTAAATTAGTTCTCACACTTTCAAGATTTTTCAAAAATAGCAGATGTACAAGCTTGCTGCGCGACACAAAGTGACACGCTTTGAGCTTGTATATCTGCTATTTATTGAATAGCCAATGCAAAAATCTAAAATGACACAGATGCATTCCCGGTTTTAATGGGTTAATGTAGCCATTTTCAGCTTTTAAAACGTTAATTCATCACATGTATAAACATGAAAATAACCTGTGTTACAGGTAGATGCGGACTAGATGTGGACTAGACAACACCAACTCCTCCCTCCCCATCTTGCATCAGTGTCTGGAGCTCTGCAGTGTTGCAGTCATGTCGCACCTCCTTTCCCTCCTAGGTGTGCCTTTGGCTGCCTCCCACAGTGTCAGATCTCTCGCCACCAGTTCTAGGTGCCTGACACAGTAGCCAGCTTCATCCTTCTGACCTTGTCCGTGACCTGTCGTGAAGGAGGCCTCCTTGTTCGGAGAGATGGGACACTGGACAGACTGGTTCTGGATTGTGGTTGAGACCGTTATTGCATTTATTTGCTCACAGTTGTTGTCTCTGCTGCTGGCAATGGCTCTGGTTATTCCACTTTCCCAATAGCATTGGGATAACAAACAAAAGTCGAGCACTGTACTGCAGTTGCAATGGTTCTGTCCTGCGTGTTGAGTCAATGCCATTACTTTTGTGCATGTTGAATATTCTTCTAAAGTACCAAAGAAGCCACAACCATCACATTTTACAATGACATGCTGTTGGTAGTGGCACCATGTTGGTACAACCCAGCTTTTCAGTCAGAGTGGTCAGTGTGTGCTCTGAGTGCTCCCAGGCCAGAGCACAGCACTCAGAATTTTAGAATGGAGAGTCGACGGCACTCCCAACACAGGGTTAGAGAGATACCACTGTCGAGTTGTCCTTGAGTAAGGCGCTATGGTCTCTCTCTCTCTCTCGCTCTCTCTCTCTCTCTCTCTCTCTGCCATGCACAGACTATGTTGTTTCAGCATTGACATTGCAATGTACACATGTTCAGTAGTGATATTGCAATGTAGCTAAGGCAAAACTGGGCCAGTCATCATTCTTGATCGAAAATGTTCGAAAACTTCTTGATCGAAAATGAACCAAGAAAAGTCAATAACCAAGAAAACTGAATTTCCAGTCAGGATTCAGGAATAAAACCAGTGGTGACGATTGTGACAAGGTTTTGAACATTGTGTTTAAATTCCAAACAGCCTGTCTTTTCCAGTCTCGCTATGGTGTCTCTGTATAAGAGAGTGAGTCAAACAAACAGCCTACCTCTGAATGTCACAATTCACAAGTTGACAAGGAAGTGGTCAGTGTATTTTTTATTTGACAAAAACAGGATGTGAACTTTGTGATTTAACTTAAGTTTTTGCTGCCAAACAGATTTATTGATGTACTGTATGATTGAAAGCACACTTTTCAATCTTAGTTTTTTCCTCTTTGTATATCAAATGAACAAAGACATTTAGCCTATCTCATCCATTTATCTTGGGTGAGGGGCTGATGAAAAAGACAGTTAATGTGTATTTATTCAATTAAAGTGTGATCAAGACAAATACTGCTTTCTCGTCTTTGTTGTAGACGTTATGTTATCAGCCTTAACCCATATGCCGGCCTTTGATTGGACAACGGTGAATGCCTGGTTGATAATGTTTATGTATAATGTACATGCAGCATAACGTGTACTGATATGTATGCAGATTATGAACCAATATATACATTTACTATTTAGAACAATTTAGGCATTTATCAGAAACACACCTAAAGTGTACAAAATTGGGGCATTTTAATTTTTAAATGTTTAAGAACCACTTCAGTGGAGCATCACTTATTATGTTTAAATATTTTAAAACTAAACTGTCAGTTACACAGCTTTGACCAGTGATGATGGAAACCATCAGCAGACTAGTAGAATGATGAGGCCATGTTAAACCCTGTACTAGTAACATTTATTATGAGGAGTTTTTTGTTTGCATTAAATTCAAGCCTGAATAATGACATTTAGACTAGAGAACTCACATACTAGTGTGTTTATTCTGTTAAATGTATCGTTCTAGAAAGCTCCCTGATAAAGCAGAATAAAAAACGTTTTTGTGTTTTTATTTTTTGTGTTTTAATTTTATTTTTTAAAACAACGCTCCCTAGTGGTACGTTCGGGCTAGTGGTTAATGTGATATATTATTATAGCGTCACGTCAACAATTAAGAAAAAACACAGAATTTCCGGTCTTGGTTTAAAAAAATAAAACACATTTCGACAAAGTGTATGTGCCATGTTGTTAAGGAAAACGCGACACCGCATGTAGCTGTCTTATGTTTTATTGTGGCCCGTATTAAGACGCCAGGTTGAAAGTAATCACAGAAAAAAATAGAAATAAAAAATACAACTCTTATTTTGAAGGTAGAAATCACACCCATCCAGTTCCGTAGCGTCGTGTCACTTAGTGTAACTTAACGCATCTCGTGCATCAGTAGTGCGACTAGCTTTTAACAACTAAAACGAACTCAACTAATTAACTAACCAACTAATCCACGTTACAGCTCTGACGTTGAACTGTATAAAACCGGATTAAAACAGTGAATGTATTCGCTAGTACGGGTATCAGGTCTAGTTGTAACGTCGCAGCTGGTTTGACACCGTAACCAGGCTCGGTTGTGTAACGGTTATTCGTAATTTCGTAGGGATGTAGGGGCTGTACTGGTGGTAGCACACTTAACTAACCCGTTTAACCAGGTAGCCAGTTAACCAGCGGTAGGTTATGTGTGTTTAGGCTTGCCAGGCTGCAGACAGACAGAGACACAGAGAGACATGGGGGACAGAGGTACCAACGGGCTGAAGAACGGGGACCTGAACGCCAACGAGCAGCTAACCGGCGAACCGCAGCTAGACAGGAGCGTGCAGCAGTGGCTGACATGGGACAAGGTGAGGAGTATCTCTAGTCTACAGTATGGAGGACCATGCGATATTGTTGTTATCTGATGTTTCTGATCTGCAGCAGACTGCTGCAGATCAGATAACAACAATATCGCATGAATGAATGATGCTGCACTGCTGCCAGCAGTGCAGCATCATTCATTAATCATTGTTGTACTGTTGTTGTCTGGCATGCAGGTACTATAGACATATGTAACTTAGTCTGTCTGATTGAACCTGACTTAAAGGACCACTTCACCACTTTTCAACCTATCTTCATATAATAGGTCCTCAGTAATACTAATAATCATGATAAAATGGCAATTTTTTTTTCCTACTCAGTCTGTGTCTCATAGGAGGGCTGTGGTCAGTTCAGAAAGCCGTCCACCAGTGACATCATCGTTAGGCCTGATCTTTTGAAACAAGATTCTTTTTAACAAAAATGTTTAGATTTTTATTATCGTGAGGACGATCAACGATGTCTTCCATTTTCGCATTGCAACTTTTCAGGTCTAGAAAGCTTGCAGTTTCTATTAGCTTGGATTCCCCATCGATGATGTGATGTCACTGGTGGACGGGTTTCTGAACTGCCCACAGCCCTCAGTGGGCAGTTCAGCCCTCCTATGAGACACAGAGTAGAAAAAAAATTGTGCCATTTTATCATGATTATTACTGAGGACCTATTATATGAAGATAGGTTGAAAAGTGGTGAAGTCGTCCTTTAAACCCATTTAATAAGCTTGTATTTTTTTGAAAATCTTAGACAAAACACAAAAGGTGAATATTTTAGATTTTATTTTAAAAGATAGGAAATGTTTTAAATTATTTATTGTACTTTTTGAAGAAAAAAAATATTAAATATTATAATGTCATGCCCCAAATAGCCATGCCAGGTTTAAAAGAGGTTTAATTTACGCACACACGCTCCCACTCCCACTTGGACACTTTCCAGTCAGGCTCATTCATTCCAATGTAAATATCATGTATTTTACACATTAAATACTGGTTCATTTATGGAAACAGACCTTCAAAATCTCTTCCAAATCCATCAACAAGGCCTGCCATTAGCTCTGGTCCATAGCTCTAATGCAGGGTTTCCCCCACAATGTTGTTGGCATGGCGCTGCGCCATGCTTGAAATAAATCGCGCCATGCCAAGCTGAAATCATGGTGTGTGTGATATGAAATGTCCAGTGCCTCCCCAGTGTCCCCCTGAGTGCCTCCCCCAGTGCCTGCCCAGTGCCTCCCCAGTGCCTCCCCAGTGTCCCCCCAGTGCCTCCCCAGTGCCTCCCAAGTGTCTGCCCAGTGCCTCCCCAGTGCCACCCCAGTATCTCCCCAGTGCCTCCCCAGTGTACCCCTGAGTGCCTCCCCAGTGTCCACCCAGTGCAGTGTCTCCCCAGTGTCCCCGCAGTGTCCCCCCAGTGCCTCCCTGAGTGCCTCCCCAGTGTCCCCCCAGTGCCTCCCCAGTGCCTCCCCAGTGCCTCCCCAGTGCCTCCCCAGTGCCTGCCCAGTGCCTCCCCAGTGCCTGCCCAGTGTCTCCCCAGTGCCTCCCCAGTGTCTGCCCAGTGCCTCCCCAGTGTCCCCCTGAGTGCCTCCCCAGTGCCACCCCAGTATCTCCCCAGTGCCTCCCCAGTGTCCCCCTGAGTGCCTCCCCAGTGTCCCCCCAGTGCCTCCCCAGTGCCTCCCCAGTGTCTGCCCAGTGCCTCCCCAGTGTCCCCCTGAGTGCCTCCCCAGTGCCACCCCAGTATCTCCCCAGTGCCTCCCCAGTGTCCCCCTGAGTGCCTCCCCAGTGTCTCCCCAGTGCCTCCCCAATTAATTGGCCTAATTAATTAATTAATTAGCCTAATTCATTAATTAATTAGTCAAAAATGTTCAGGCCGCGCGGCGGGTGTCGTTGCCATGCCATGCTCCATGCCAAGCTATTTTCCTGCGGGAAACACTGTAATGCGTTGCATTTAGAGATATGTTACTCTCAACTTCCGCCGCTCGCATGAATGCAGACCAGCCTCTCCTCTTTAGCGTAAATAAAAAGAACGTTTTTGCTACTCACCAAAACAAAGGTGGGTTGTGTCATTAGAAAGCCTACTTTCCTTAGTGGACGCAATCTGAGCCCCCCAATGTACTTTTTGGCCAAAAGGAGATTTTGTTTCCACCAGGAAAAAAAATACTTTTAGTTACTCCGCTGCGCCCTCTACCGATATTGCCCAGAGAATTGCCTCATAGAGAATATTTTTCCTCCGGTGAAAAAAAAATCCCTTTCTGGCCAAAAAGTACAGTTTATACGTGTGGTGGGGAGCTCAGAGTGCGTCCACTAAGGAAAGTAGGCTTTCTAATGACACAACTCGCCTTTGTTTTGGTGAGTAGCAAAAACGTTCTTTTTATTTACGCTAAAAAGGCTGCAGGTCTGCATTCATGCGAGCGGCGGAAGTTGAGAGTAACATAGCTCTAAATGCAACGCATTAGAGCTATGGACCAGAGCCATATGCACTGGAAAATATGTATATATATATTGTCTAACGGTTAGACTCTAACCCATGTTATGCTTAGCTGTGATTGGACCATAGCAGTTTGGGGAGGGGCTTAGCTATAGGTCAATTTGAACTCCGGTCTCCCACGTGAAAGTCCAACATCTTAACCACTAGACCAAAGGGACATCCCTGATTCCCTATGGACCAGGGGAGATATTAGACTTTATTTTTGTAATCTCTGGGACCCACCCCAATCTAAGAACACAATTTAAATTTAGACATGATTTGGACACTGCACTCTACCCTTGACCAAAACAAATATTTGAGCTGATGAGAAATAGATGTGGAAGCAATATATGATAAAGTGTTAATGATTTGGTCAATCATTTCTTCACTGTTTATATAATTGGGGTAACAGGTATGAGTTAAGAGGGGACTCCTTACAATTATTCCCACTATTTGTCACCCTGAAAAGAGGCTGTAGCGTGGAACAAACTTCCAGTGGAAGTAGTGTAGGTTCCTTCAGTGTTCTGTTCAGTCAACTACTTTAACCTTTTGAACCCCAGTAATCGTAATAGAGTGTCTGCGCATGCATAAATTGAGTGGCAAATCGAGTGGCAAACTGAGTTTAGTGCCGTTTATGTTGTTTAATGCAATCAGATAGGAGGACTTTTCTGTTTGGATGTATGAGCTGTCAAGGCCAGAACTGTCAGGAAGTAGTTTTTGCCACTTATTACTAAGTAGGCCTTCCTGCATAACTTCCGGGTATGATGATGATGTCACGCGCATACCCTCTGGGGGGGAACATTAAGTAAGGGATAATGTATGGCTTGGTGGTCATTGTTTATAGATTATCCCCTTCAGGGTGATTAACCACCTCCTTGTCGGTGGTTAACCACCCTGTCTGTGATTTATCTATCAACAATGACCACCAAGCCATACATTATCCCGCTTATTACACGGCTACTTACTACATAAATTAATAAATTGACCCAAAAGTGACAACAAAACAAAAGTATTTCCTTGATTACGGTAATGAAAGTATTCCAAGTTGGCCTCGCAGAGCGCAACGATCCGCCTCGGGAAACAAGGAAGTGAGTGTTGATCAAATGGAATACATTTTTGGGTACTGCATCGTCTATTTCTCTTCAAATGTTTTCAAAAACATTCTTGAAAGCAATGTTTAGTTAAATGATTGTGTGTTTGTTTACATGGCTGTCATGTTGGGTACAGTATAAAATCCAAGCAGCACAGCAGGTACTTTGAGCGTTTGATTAGACAATAGACAGCGGTCTGTTATAGAGCGGAGCGGCCTGTTATCAAGAAATAACACACAGGCTGAATTCAGCGATTGACCAATCAGAATCAAACATTCAACCAAGCCGTGTAATAAAGAAAAATCACACCCGTGTGAACTGAGTGGTGCAACCCCCCCCCCCCTCTCTCTCTCTCTGTCTCTCATTAGCAGGCAGCAATGCAGCACTATCTCTCTCTCTCTGTTTCTGGCACAACAGCGCCACTTGTGGTAGTCATTGGTACTCGTGCTCATAGTGACATAGTGACATAGTCACATAGGTGGACACACGGACACGGACATTGCTGTTTGTTGGAGTGGTTGCACCACTCAAAAAAATTGCAGATCTAACAACGTGTTGTGAACTTGGTCAGGTGTAGTTGGGAAAAAAATGCAGTCTCAACTCAAGTACAGAGCGAACTCTGGTCCAGTTTACTAAGTTTGGGAGGTTGAAGTCGTGAAGAACAGATTAGATGCATTCTAAGTAATAAAAAAATATTATCGTGTTTATAGCCTGATAAACCACCCTGGTCGAATTCACATTATCATGTGTCTAATGCAGACCAATCTGTCTGTCAAGCACAGGGCCCTGAGTGCAGATGCTGATTGGCACTTTCACATTTTGGTTTCTGCAAAACGCCCACCCAGCGCTCCAGACCTGTCTGCAGAAGAAACATGAATTCACGCGACCGGGATGGTTTATCAGGCTAATATTGTGTTGTAATTACAACTTTGTTGAGTCTGGCGTAGAGGATTGATTGCATCCTGTGCCAGACATTTTCAAAACATTTCAATGAATTCATTACTTCTCTAGTTTTGTTTTCACTTATAAGTAATAAGTAACAGTGTAGATTAACCACCACTCATTTAGCTGGGGACCCCCTGGCACCCCTCCAGGACCCCTGGCGGTCCGCAGACGTCACGTTGAGAACTGCTGCTGTAGGTTGGGTGTCTCCCTCCCAGCTGATCCCCAGTGAGCTGGTTCTCCTGTCTGGCCCCGCTGACCTATAATGGCAGGCTTTCTGTGTAATTAAATCCACACTTGTTGGCTGTCTGCATAGAGATTTCACCTGATTTAATACATGGCTAGCTCAAGCCCTCAGAAGGGCTGGCCAACGTTGAAGCACTCGGCCCTTCTGGTCAGAGCTGGGAGTGCAGCCTGTGGACTTAACACGAGGAAACCCCGTGCAGCTGGGGTTTAACATTGAGCATTTCCGCATTTTGGACACCAAATTTTGTAGTAGACCGTTCTTCTGGGTGCTTCAAATCGCCACTGAGCAACTTCCATCGAAATTAATAACGGGGTGGGGCAGTCCGCCCCCTATCCTTTATAACTCTATGAGCTAGCTGCACACTGGTGTCTACCGCACAGGAAATGGCAGATCAACCAGCGCACAGCGCGTTGGGCTGTGAGCCTGTGACATGTTGTGAACTTGTAAATCTGCTATTTTCGGTTGGAGACCTGTTAGCAGTTAACCCATTAAAAACGGGAAAGTCTGTGTAATATTAGATTTTAGCTATATATATATATATATATATATATATATATATATATATATATATATATAGCAAGCAACATACGTTTTTGAGGGGGCATGCATATTCATGCATGGCTTTCTGAAATTACGTCATAGGCCAGCCAAGTCTATTGATTGATTGATTGAAGAATTTATTAACAGTTTGCAGAATTACAGTACATTTCAAGCACAAACTCAATACAAAGGCTGTTAACTGTGAGTGGACGACCCAATTAAGCATTACACTTGTTTCCAACAGGGTCCACCATGTTCAAATCATCAAAACATTTAGAGACGTACAAATAGACACTTCTATAGACAGAACAGGAATTCATCAAAAAGGAGGTAAAAAGGGAAAAGAAATATATACAGTGAGGGGAAAGAAGGGGGGGGGCGGGGGGGGAGATTCAGATTTTACGGGGGCCAGTTTCGAATTGCAGCCATCCGTAGGTGCCCTTTGAGAGCGGTTTTGAAGGAGTCAAGGGATTCGCATGTCTTAATGACAGTTGGTAGGGCGTTCCACATTTTGGTGGCATAGGAGCGAAAAGAATTTAGTCCCTTGTTTGTGCCGAATCTGGGTTGTACATGGTTCGTTGCACTCCCTCTGGTGTTGTGGGTGTGGACTTCGTTAACATTAAGGAAGTATCTAGACAGGTACATGGGTATCTTGGTGGTGTATCGAATCTTGTGGACCAGACCCATTGCAAGATGCTGTACTCTGTCGTCGACCCTAAGCCATTCCAGCCTGTCGAAGTGGGCAGGGGTGAGGTGGGTTCGGGGGGCTAGATCAAGTAGGAGCCTGACCAGTTTGTTTTGGGAAGTCTGGAGCCTGGTTTTAAGGGCCTTTGAGGTGCTGTGGTACCAGGAGGTGCATGCATAGTCAAAGAAACCCTGTACAAGGGCTCCTGTTAAGGTCTTCAAGGTGTTTTTGTTGACCAGTGAGGAGATCCTGTAGAGGAATCTTGTTCTATGGTTGACTTTTTTGATTACGTTGGTGGCCATTTTATCACCGGAAAGATTAGCCTCCAGGATGGAACCTAGGTAGGTAATTTCATCTTTACGTGTGATAACATTGTCACCCACTCTAACCAAGAAGCCATTTGCCTTGCTGAGATTACTAATAGAGCCAAAGAGAATGGATTCAGTTTTTCCCAGGTGTAAAGATAGTTTGTTATCAGCGAGCCAGGTGCAGATTCTACCGAGTTCAGAGCTGAGGGCATTTTCAACCTGCAGTTTGTCCCTGTCCGAGACCAGCAGTGCTGAGTCATCTGCGAACAGGAACAAGTTGCAGTCAAAGGCTGAAGTCATGTCGTTTACATATATTAGGAACAGTAGAGGCCCTAGTATGCTTCCTTGTGGAACGCCACAGCTCACTGGGAGGGGGGGGGACAGTGTTCCGTTCACTTCCACCATCTGTTCTCTCCCCTCCAGGTAGGATTGCATCCAGCTCACTGATGTGCTATCGAAACCAATTGCCTTTAGCTTGTTAACCAGTATGGAGTGGTTCACGGTGTCAAAAGCCTTTTGGAGGTCCAGCATGACCATGCCGCAGTATTTGCCAGCGTCCACCTCTTGTTTGATGTGGTCGCTCAAATAGAGAAGGCATGTGTCAGTGGAGTGGGATGTTCTGAAGCCAGATTGGAACTCGTACAATAATTTATTAGTGGCAAGATACTTTTCAACCTGTTCATAGACTATTTTTTCCATCACTTTTGAGATGGAACTAAGAATAGAAATAGGGCGGTAGTTGCCGGGGTCTAATTTACTCCCTTTCTTGTGCAAGGGGGTTACTTTGGCCAGTTTGAAATCTTGGGGGACCTGTCCCTGTTTGATGGAGAGGTTTACTATGTGGGTGATGATTGGAGCTATAGAGATGGCTGAGTCTCTGAGAAATTTGGAGGGAATGTTGTCATGGCCTGTGGCCTTGTGGGGTTGGAGGGCACTCAGTTTCTTAATTACCTCATCAGTTGTTACCATAACTAGTTTAAAATCGTCTTTACAAACACCTAGGTTTTTGTAGAAGGTTGTAATGTGCTCTACACCAAAGAGCCCAGAGTGGGAGGGCAGTTTGTTAACCAGAGTTGTTGCTATGTTTGTAAAGAAGATATTCAAGTAGTTGGCCACATCAAGGTTGTCAGTGATGAGAGTGTTGTCAGATTTGATGTTTATGTTCGAAAATCTGGTTTTTAGTTTCTGACCATAGCTTAGTTGATTGTTTAGTAGCTTCCAGAGCTCATGAGGATTGTTTTTGTTTTCCTGAGCTTTATCATTAATGAAGTTACTTTTAGCTGATTTGGTCATGGCAGTTACACTGTTTCGTAGTTTGATTCGTTGTGTATTTAGGTTGTTCAAACAAGCTTGGCGAACACTGTCGAAGCGCTTGGCTAGCTTTGACTTGCATTTTAGAACTTCAGAGCATTTTTTGTCTCTGGCTTTCATTGCAGCCAGTATGTCCGAATGGACTTTTAATGTTTGTTGAGAGTCTAATTATAAATTTCCCATCCCAGCTAAGTACTTTGTTTAGGTTAAATTATGATGTAATTCATGCCAGCCAAGTGTATGGATTTTAATGTTTATTTAGGGTAAATTATGGTAAGATGTTATCTCGCTGATATACATCTTGTAATACATTTATTTCATTTTTCACGGACATGAGGACATCAACATGCCACCAATAATCTGGGCGCCCCATACTTCACACGAGTGTGATTTTTCAGACAACTCTTAGGATTTTGAACAGTGGTTTAGAACAGTGGTTCACCAAAATAGTACATCAAGAAGCTCACTTTGTGCCGTGCTGGAAGCTTGTACATCTGCAATTTTCTTTTTTTAAATCTTGAAAGTGGCACAAACCATTTTCAGATGGGGGTCCATGGCCAAATACAAATTATTTTGGGGAATCCATGAAACAAAAGTTTGAAAACTACTGATTTAGAAGGCACGTGTAGAAGAATCACCCTCAGGTCTTAAGGATATAAGCATAGATATTAAGAAATAGATGCCTCATTTGCCGCTGCAGTTCATTGGAGCGACGTGTATCACAATGAAGGCGGAAGTGCAGTGCTGAAGGCTTTTTTTTTTTTTTTTTTAACAAATCTTTATAACAGTCATGACAATATACATTACAATACAAAACAATACAAACAAACACAAACAACAAAGTTATTAACAATACAACATCAGAGCCAGGGGGGATTAGATTACTAACAGAAAACATTAAAGAGTGAACACAAAGCAACAGTTCTCCGCAGCTTTCTTATTTAGAAGTGCTGAAGGCATTTGCTGAAGGCGACTGCGTCGCTGCCCAAGTGACGTTACTCATGTGACTCCTCCATGTCTCTCGCTGTCACTCAAGTGACTACTGGCCAATCACAGCGCGTCTTTTCCGGGACTTATGTTACGCACGCGGAAGCTTGACAAGCTTCCGCTTTGCTTCCGCTATTCTTCGCAAGGAATGTCGGGAAAATAGTGCCTTCAATGGTGACACACGCCTCAGAGCCGGAAGGGGCGTCTATGTATATATGTCTATGGATATAAGGCTTAAAGGCACCTGCATGCTCCAATTTTAGCCAGCCATCATTAAGCAATATTGCAATTATACAACAGTTACCCTTAAAACTAAGAAAATCGCTGAAAAAACATTTTTGAGTGGTGCAAACGACTCCAACAACCAGCTTTGTCTGTATCTGTGTATGTGTGTACCTGTACGTGGCCCCACGCACGGGTGAGCATGGTTGCTATGGTTAGTGTGTGACGTCACTGCACCACTCAGTTCACACGGGTGTGATTTCTTTTTTAATGACAGATGTAGTCACTACGACCACAAATGTCCCAAGAAATTAGCTAGCCTAGCCACCGAGTTTGCTGCGCTCTGGGAGAACAGAGCAGCTGAATTCTTTGTTTTGATTAGGTGTGGAGTGGTGCTCGTTTGAACCACGGCTAGAAGGCTGTTTCAACCAATCAGATTGCTTCCTCGAAACAACCTGTTTCTAGTTTACTAGTAGTAATCCATGGGTGGGTGGATTACGGTACTAAGATTGGAGTATGTGTCTTGCTCACATACACTTTAGACACATAGGCCGGTGACCTTCTGACTACCAGATGGCCTCTTTATACATTAAGCTGCAGGTGCCCCTTAAACATGATATAAATAATGACGTAAATCAAAGAGAATATTTCCCTGTTCAAACTAGCCAAGCACCTTTGGTCATCGTGAGTTAGTGATGCCAGAGCAGGCAACTATCTCCATGATCTACCCTAGTTCCCTTGAGTAAGGCACTGAGGCTTTACATTCTTTCAGACAATAGGCTATGCATTAGACACAACATCCATTCAGACAGTAGAATATATATGGTTAGAGGTGTCCACCCTAAGACTGGGAGGTCGGCGTTTAATAATAATCCCCAGCCGAGTCATACCAAAGACTATAAAAATGGTACCCATAAATGCCTCCCTGGTTGCCATTGGGGTAAGTCACTGTGACATACTTGTGTCACGTCCAGGGGGTGTACTTGTACATCATGTTTGTGACATACTAGTGTGTCATGTCTACCAGGGTGTACTACATCAAGATGTCTCACAGTTGGAGACATCTTGGAATGTTGGAAAGTTGGAAACAGGAGATAATGTAGGCTATAGGCCACATGGTTTGGGAACCATTTTTTCCCAGGGCTATCTACTTATTATATTGAAGAGAGTGGTCTATTTAGGAAGACACTGTGTATCTGACATGCCGCCTGATGGCATAAACTTACTTAGCAGGTCGCTTAAATGTCATGTGTTTCTGACCTCCACTCTAAATGTCACCCTCTCCTTTAACACACACAGTATACCAGCTTGTACAATAATATTCGTAAGAAACTTTATTTATAGAACTTTTCATATGTATAACATAGTTGGTGCTGTGCAATTATATTTGTTGAGCTAAAAAATAATAATACAGTGGTAGGCATAAATGGAGCAGCTGACTTACTGCTACAGGATTATTATTTTTTTCCCCCAAGTCCAAGTCCATACATATATTTATGATAAATAATTTCTTTTAGACCAATGCACTGTGGAAGGAATGATAAAGTGCCAGACCTCTAAAGAAAGGCCTGTCCAACAGCTGGATCAGTGTCCCAGCAGGCTGCTACTGGAGGAGACGGTTCTGGACCAGTGCATGACTGACATGTAAGATCAAACGTCAGATGGTCATAGCCATCCAGAGTCCAGACACACAGCAATGTCCACATGCCAGATGCAGGCAAAAATTACATGCATATAAGCACAAATATAATTTCACAACTGAAACAATGTTTGTTAGGCCAATTCCTAATATGCGATTGGTGAAACAGTGTGAAAGGAGCCCCCCCCCCCACACACACACACACACACTAGTGCTATCATAGGCACCGTTCCTGCTGGGTGCCTTCTCACTGGCGCACCGTTGAGAAATGACGAGCACCTGCGGGCCAGATTTACATCACATTAATTTGATAGCCCAGTAAGCCCACCCACTGACAGATAGATAGATGGCCGCACCAACTCAAGGGAGTGGAGAGGAACAGTCAACGAGAGACATAGACGGGGCATGAGCGAGGAAGAAAAAACCCCCTGGTAGCCTACTATACTTTTTAATTAATAGCGTTTCGGTGCCAAAGTGGCCAGTGATGTGTGTACCAGGATGGACTGATAGTCTGACAGATATGACAAGGACTGTCTGTAAGGAGCTGCTGTCGGTTAAAAGAAAATATGAAAGGGAATATATATATTTAAAATAAAAATCGCACAGCCAGTGGCGCATTTATTGTAGGATGTTCGGTTCTTAGCTTGCTTGCTTATGATCCTTGATTGTCTATTTCTATGTATTTGATGTATTACCATGTGTTGTTCTTGCTTACTGTAAATCACTGTGCAATTTACAAGTGCCTAAATTGTAAATTGAATAAGCTTACAATATGTTGCAGCGTGACGTGTTGTAAGCTTGTAAATGGCCTATTTTTGGTTCATGACATGCTTCCATAGAAGACATGCTGACTTCTATGGAATCCAAATGACTGAAATCAGTTGTGCGTTTTGCCGTTTATCAAAGACGTGTATTAGCGTTTGCCAGGCTTATTTTTCTTTTTCCCTGACTTGGTCATTCATAAATGTTCGTGTAACTGTTAAATTTAATGTGTTCTGGAACAGCATGCACCAATTTAAAACCGTCCTATGGCAATGTTGCTGTGAATTCTTAATTGACTCCTCAACCAAAATGTATTGATACAATATTGTTCCTACATGTAGATAATCTCTCACGATTCACCAAAACACAATGAAAATCTCCGCCACATGCAGAATGTCTGGTTTCCTTTTCATTACTATAGGTCTTTGCATAGTTTTTTGTGTATTTGTATTTTTATATAGACACTCACCGCTATCAAAGAGCATTTACAAGTGGCTGCAATTCAAAACTGGCCCCAGTAAAGAGTCAAAGATCTTCAAGCAGATCTTCAAGCTCTCAATGCAGATCGGCTATTTTTGACTATTTTCTAATGGGGCTTACATGTTTACACGTTAGATGTTCTCGAAGTTTTTTCCATAATTGATTAGACAATGTTGCACTTTTTGACAGAATATTGGTCGATAATATTGGGCGATAATCGACATCGAGATCAGCATCGGACTCAAAGTTCTGGCATCGGTCGGGCTCTAATGTTTTCATTAAATGTTCTCTCTGTCTGTCCGTCGTCCTCAGAACCTGCTGACCCGAGGCCAGGTGGAGGTTCTGGTGGAGCAGGGCAGGTGGGAGGAGCTAAAGAAGAGGCTGGGGTCCAGGTTGGGCTTCGGTACGGCAGGACTGCGTGCTGCCATGGGAGCTGGCTTCTCCCGCATCAACGACCTCACTATCATACAGTCCACACAGGTCAGTACGATGCACTAGAGCCCCAACTATCAGGGCTTAACCCGGGTCAAGCCGAGACATGTCAAATTATATTGTAGTCCAATGTCACAAACATGTCCCAAAGGGACATGTTTTGTGCACTGCAGTCACAAAACTGCACTGCACGCACGCACGCACGCACGCACGCACGCACGCACGCACGCACGCACACACACACACACACACACACACACACACACGTAAAACCAATCGTTTACTACATTAAAAATATTTTATTTATCATTGTTGTTATTGTCTCCACCAGGCTGAAGGCATAGGGAGAGAGTATGTTTTGCACTCTGTCCGTGTGTGCAATTTACGTGAAATGTTTCACTGACTTTCCTACTAGGCTGAGGAATATATCCCACCCTTTTCACATTGGCCTGTTATAGCGCCACCAACAGGTGGATTTTTGCTAAACACATTTTTGGAGCAAAATGCCTCAAATCATCCAATTGCCATCCAAGGTGTAAGAAGAAATGGCACCCTTTTCACATTGGCCTATTATAATGCCACCAGGAGGCCACAACATGACCTGCCCTGGTGGAGACCTGTGCCCAGTAGGGCACTTTATCTATTATTATTATTATTGTTATTATTATTATTATTATTATCTTGTATTGTTGTGTTAGTACAGTCTCTGTGGAACATGTGCCTCCAACATGTCGCTGCTCTACCTGTATGAGTAAGTGTCAAATAAACCCTTCTTGATTGTTGATACTAACCAGAAAACCATAAACAAAAAACCTAATATCCTATTTACTACCCCACTCTTTCCTAATCTATACAAAGACTGGCACCTTCGTAGCACCTGGTGTCCTAAACAAACAATTATCTAACATGGAAATACAAATAAGGAATACATACAACATATACTGTATGTGCACCTTAGATTCAAGGAACCAATCGCTGGACAGTTTTAAAAAGTCACTATAACATCACACAATGTCTGTCTCTAGTTGTGTCTGTCAGATCTTATGGTCTAGTTGTGTCTGTCAGATCTTATGGTCTAGTTTTGTCGGTAGATATGACTTATATTCAATAGAATGCCTTCTGAGGTCTCCTGCCCATCCAATCAATGAGAGCGTGAGGTGGGTTCAAGCAAGCGGAGTAGACCAGGCTGTGCAGTGTGACATTCAAATAACTACCGAAACCCAATTCTGCCAACTGGCTCGGTGGCGTGCCAGGATCAGTATCAGATACCACTCTCAACACAACTTTCTTCACATCAGGCATAATTTCATCACATTAGCCATAGTTTATGTGAGGTTACGGTTAGGTTTAGGCATAATTTCACCACATTGTGCCAGCCCGGAGGGCCTCCCTTCCTGAATGCCGGATGGCACCAGTCCCACCCTCCATTCCGGGGAGAGGGGAGCGGGCCCCAGACCTCCTGGGCCTTCGACACTATAATTCACACTTTTTCCCTCCGGTGCATGTGTTTTCAGACCGCCGTTTGCCCGTGGAGCGGCTACTAAAAACGAATGGCAGAAATCTCATAAGGCACAAAGTGACTACTCTCACTGATTGAACGTGCAGGAGAACCAATGAAATGAAATGGCTTTTGTCGGTCAGATCCTATCCGTTAGCTATGTCTGTGTGTTCAGGGGATGTACAGATACCTGTCCAAGTACTTCCCAGACTTGTCCAGCAGAGGAGTGGTTGTAGGATACGACACCAGAGCACAGGAGCAGAGTGGCTGTACCAGCCTCAGGTACCTACAGTACAAATAATAATAATCATTTAGTATAACAGTTCATTAAACATTCAATGGTGTCTACTGCAGAGTCTAGGGGTTTGAATCCACCACGGTGCATCCGGCTTAGTTTTTACTTTTTTAATTCGCACAATAAAAACAAAAGGTAACATTATTAAAAGACAGAAATAAGCGCAGTTGAAAGGAAACCCATGTAGGACTTATACGTAAGTTAAACATAGTAATAGAATGTGTGGGTGCATGTGTGTGTCTGTGTGTGAGTGTGCGTATGTGTGTCTGCACATGTGTGTATGCAGAAGTAAGGTTTCATTATATGGTAGAAGCAAGTGGAGAGGCTAGATTCATCATGCTGGCCCTCAATCCATGTTTAAAGTTACTGAATGAAGATGAGGAGTTGGCAATAAGTGTGTGTGTATTCCAGAGTAAAGAACCTCTGTCTTTAATGGAGAACTGGCTATGTCTTTTATTATACTCATGAACATGAGAGTTTGTCTTAAAATATACTTTGAAAGGTGTAGGAAGCATATTTGAAAGGTAAGGTTGTTGAGCGTCTATAAAGAGTCTATATGAACGAATGTTTGGGGGATATTTGTCACTGTATACTCCTATGGGCTGGGGCAAGAGGAGTAGGACTGAGGTACCAAGGCCCCCCCAATGTGGGCTCCTGACTGGTAGGCGAGTCAGTAGGATGCAACAGCAGTGATAATACACATAACAACAATGAATATGATGTTTAGAAAACATTGTTTACATGAACCAATACATTAGTGATTACAGATACAGCTGTATTTTATTAATCAGTTTATTACCAGTATCACGATGCTCCAAATCTACGATTTAATTTATTTGATGTTCGATAAGAATCTATATAGATCAATCACACTTTAAAAAGAGAACATTGACAGTTCTAATGAATGTGGCTTTTGCAGGTTAGGAACCTCAAGTACCTTCTGCCATGTAGTCTCTCTTCTATTGCGTAACTGCACTATTCACATCAAACGGGTGCCGTTCACTCTCTTGACATTTGATTGTTAAGGTCATGGATTTAATTTGATTTAATGACTTGATTTCTTTCCCGATTTCAATCAATTTTAATTGTTGCGACACCCCTAAATGTAGCCAATGGCATTTCGAATGACTGAAAGGATTAATTGGGGATGAATTGTTTTTTTGGATTATAGTTCTCATTCGCCATGACTGATTTCAGTCACTCCTTTCACACCTGGCCATACAGACAGTTTCAGTTTTATTTTGCTTTAATCCATGCATTTTTAATGAATGACATGGTTAATTCCACAAGTAATGAGTACATTGGGGATGAATGGTTTGTTTGTAAATGTTAGCGTTATTAGAATTCTGCATGTACATGGAAACCAGTGCGGTCAGCTAATGGTGCAGTTGTGTTTCTTGTTCAGACTGGCCCGACTGACTGCTGCCGTGATGCTCAGTAAAGACATTCCTGTCTACCTGTTCTCCAAATACGTCCCCACGCCATTTGTGGTGAGTAAGAACCGATCAAAAGTATCTGCTCGTGTGTGCTTGTGTCTAGCCTTGACGACCTTACAGGCGTATGCAACTATGCATAAGCTAAACCTGTAACATGGCACTCAGTACACAGTGTATACCTCGCAGTTAACTATGGAATCGCACATTTCCCGTGTGTTGGTCACACCCTAGGTGAGAGAGCACGTGACATCGTCAAGGATGGAGCACGTGACATCATCAGGGATGGAGCACGTGACATCATCAGGGATGGAGCATGTGACATCATCAGGGATGGAGCACGTGACATCCCTGATGTCATCATATTAAGGACATTATATGGAGATCCCTGATGTCATCAATATTGGCCAGCAACTCTACATCTGACCTCACCTCAAACCCTTAGATCTCCATATATGGAGCTCAGCTCACCTGTTCTGACATTCCATATGTTAATCCTTCCCCATCCATCCTTCCTCTTCGATGTCTCCCTTTTGACTGATACCTGTCCATTTAAACTCTAGACGGGCCTGCCCCAAAGTTATTAGTGTAGCTGCGCCCGGCAGCCGGCGAAAACTAGAGTTCTTAACAGGCCCGAAAATTAAGATCTTACACGCCATGCCAAAGCGCCAGCGCTCGCCCAGCAGTCTGCTGTCGCCCAGGCGGATGCGTGCGCAACCTTGCCCTAAAGGGCGAGGTCCCTTCTCGCCCTCAGGCGTCTTACTGGTAGTGTATACTATATGAGTGCAGAACATCAGTCCAAAGTGTATTTGTGTTTTCCAGCCGTACGCTGTCAAGAAGTTTGGTGCAGCTGCAGGGGTCATGGTGACAGCATCACACAACCGCAAAGAGGACAACGGATACAAGGTGCACTACAGACAACACTGTTTAAAGTTGCAGTCCATAACTTTAATGTTCTATCCGGCTTTTGAACCTGGGTCCCAGGTTACTGGTTCACACATGGCATTAAAATACACTTTCTGGGTCAAAATATATTATGATTATGATACATGTAAGGAACACATTACCTACACACTGGCTTTCCCTACATAACCCCCCCACACACACCCTTCTTGTATGTCCTTTTTTTTAATTTTGATTTCTAGTTTTTAACCTTTTAAACCTTTTTAACTAGTTTGACACAATTTTTCTAAAAAAAATGTCTGTACTAAAATGTCTGTAAAGCGACTTTGGGTACCCAGAAAAGCGCTATATAAATCGTATGTATTATTATTATTATTATTATTATTAGACCAGTGGTTACCAGTCGGGAGTCGGGACCTCAGATGATTAGCTTAATGTTTTCTCACTCAACAGTAAACAAACCAACATGCAGTACTAGTGTATGTACACAGTGTATCTGCACATTTCTAAAGTAGCAATTTAAAGACAGGGTGCCATGGCTTTTTGGAGCATTTTATTTTGAAGCCACAGAGAGACGGGCAGCAAAGCTTGTGGCGTATTTCTAACCTATAATGTTTTCAGATACATATTTTAGCGTGATGATTAAGTTTAAAATGTGTAATACACTGTCTGGATATCATTTGAATGAGATTAAAAATGGAGTAGTTCTGTAATCAAAACCAGCTGTGTTGGAGGAATGTGCAGCAATGGGAATCAACCAGGTGAATGAAATCAATTTTCAAATTCAAATTTTATGGATTTTTGATATAAAATACATAATGATGGAAATGTTCCCATTGTTTTGGCATAGACTGTTAGGTATGCCTATATGATGACCACGGATATGCTCTAAAAGTGTGAAAAACCTATTTTTCATTGAAGGACTTTTAAGACCTTTTTAACCCATAAAGACCTGCGGCTGATTTTACAAATGTCTTCTAAATCAGTTCAATACTAATAATTCAAAAAAAAAAAAAAAAAAAATCATGTCAAGGACCCCCACAATTATATGTATTTGGCTGGTGACCCTCATCTCCAAATATTTTGTTCCAAGGAGTGACCCCAAGAAAAAAAGATTTACCCACATTTTCAAGATTAAAAAAAAATCATGACACACATTCTTATATAAATGTATGTATAGAGTCAATCGAAAAATTACACTGATGGTTTCCCAGTTTTAATGGATTAATACCAAATGTGACAATTTCAAATATTACCGAAGAAAGCGGCAAAGAGTGTGAAAATAGCTGATCTACAAGCTTACAATGCCTCACAGTGTGAGGCATTGTGAGCTTGTAGATTCATTGGCTACTTTCACAATATTTATCTGTCGAACAAAGTCAAATTTAATGTAATGCCTAAAATTCCAAGTGCTTGTCAGGGTGGGGGTTCCCCAGTTCAAATATGATTACTTTGGGGGGGTCGTGGCCTGAATAGGTTGAGAACTACTTGAATTAAATGACCCATAATGTCTTGGTTCCCCGTGCAGGTGTACTGGTGTAACGGTGCTCAGATCTCCAGCCCTCACGACAAGGAGATCCTGAGATGCATTGACGAGAGCCTGGAGCCGTGGAGTGACTCCTGCTGGACGGAGGAGCTGGCTGACACCTCCTCTCTGAGCACAGACCCCCTGGAGGAGGTCACCAGCTCCTACATGGAGGACCTCAAGACTCTCTGCTTTCACAGGTGGTGAACACCAGCAGTTCATTGATTTCTCTATCAAACTTTACTTCATCAGTGATTTTACCAAGATGCAGCAGCATGCTCATTAATTATTCAGTCCATCAATCGATGCAATTTGAGAGTGTGGACTTGCTGTTGCCAACAACACTGCAGAGCTTAAGACCATTGTGCTAGATAGGAGGGTGTAGACACTGTAGAGGCTAGAGGGGCAGCGATTCAGGAGTCCCGAGTTGGAGTCAGTCAGTCTGTGTATCTCTTTTGTGTCCTACAGCGACCTGAACAGCAAATCTCCTCTGAGATTTGTCCATTCGTCTTTCCATGGTGTTGGTCACCCGTACGTTCAGCAGGCGTTCCGTGCGTTTGGATTTCCTCCTCCCATCGCTGTGCCTGAACAGAGAGACCCAGACCCCCACTTCTCTTCTGTCAGCTGTCCCAACCCAGAAGAAGGAGAGTCTGTTCTGGTACAGTAACTACTACTACTGCTACTTCTTTTCATCTTTACTTTATCTACCCAGGTTTTTTTTTTCTAAGAACGCCCTGCTTCACATTCAGTCAGACAGTCAGTCAGACAGACAGACAGACAGACAGACAGACAGACAGACAGACAGACAGACTAAAACCTCGCTCCTCTAACCTTCAGTATCGCTTAAGATTAGTAACTCCTCTCAGTGTGCACCAGAAAGAAGAAGCCTGGTAGCCAAATCTGGTTTTGCAGGACTTCCGCATTTGGGACGCTACTGCGCGAAACGATAGTGTGTAGTAGAGTAGACGTACTTCTGGGTTTCTTTGAAATGAATAGTTGGGGGCGGGATCATCCGCTCTCTAGATATACATTAGGACAGGTAGGTGTTTATATTATGAAAATGGGTGTGACAGACATACTGCTGATTCTAGATCAGTTTCTCTGCATGTATTGCCAGGCAGGTGGTTACGTTCTGACATTGTGTTGTATTTTTCAGGAACTCTCTCTTCGGCTGGCAGAGAGAGAGAACGCCAGGATAGTCTTGGCAACGGATCCCGATGCAGACCGCCTGGCTGTCGCTGAACAATCTAACGGGTAACCGCTGTCATTGCTCAAAGGCACACCGGTCCCCTGTAGCTCAGTAACACTCCCTGGGGTTATGTGTTCCATTCCCTGTCTAGCTCAGTGTGTAGTGCAAGGCACTAAATGCACCAGGGTTAGCCTCACATTGTTTTATACAGCAGTGGTTTGCAATCATTTTGTACCCAAGGCACACAGATGCCTTGGGCAAAAAAAAAGAGTATATATATATATATATATCGTCCATATAACCGCCCATGGGCCGTTATTTGCAAACTTAATCAGCCTCAGCCCTCATTTATATTATTATATGCGTGTTCACCGTGTTGAGTTTGCAGATCTCCGCACACCGCAACACCAGTCCTCCGGCTCCACATCCATAAAAGAAATATAGGCTACAGTTTCAGAAGTGCCTATGCAGCCTATGCACAACCAATTGTTTTAATTCAAAGTGGTATAGGCCTATACGGTATTCTGTGAAATGTTTATTGTCATCCGTGTATCTACAAGCTCCAAGTGTTGCATGACAGCGCTTTGTGAGCTTAATTGCAGATCATCTATTTTCGGTGCGCAGGTCCTCACTGCCTCAGCGCAACCACAAAGTTGATATTTAAATTGTACTATAATTTTCAACCGATTGTTCTAATTCCAAATGGCCTATAATCCGTGAAGTGTAAATTTTCATTGGGTGTATAATTCATGTTTTTTTATATGCTTTTATTAAATTATATGGAGTGAGATGCTAACATCGGCATATAAGCACAGTTCACGTGCACTGCAAGTAGTGGTTACACATGTGTGTTGATACGCTCCCTCTTACAATTAAATAAAAATGCATTGCCTGCAATGTTTATTGTACCATACTATACTAAAAAAAGATGACTGCATGTTTGGTGGCGAGCCTTTCCAAAAAAATAATTAGCCTACTCCATTCATATACTGTGCCATGGCAGCAAAATGAAGACGACGCATGGAGTTATAATAGCTGCATTTTCCTAAATGTGCTGTCACGGGTAATCCAATAATTCTAAAAGAAATATAAAACATATGGCAAGATGGCTGAAATTCTCTAGATGATGCTAAAAATATTAATTTAATTACGACATTTTTATATTTAAAAAGGCTTTAGGAAAAACGGGGTTGCTTCTAAATTCATTCATGCAGGAGGCCTTATGACACGTAAGGCTGTGCTCTATCTAGGTATTCTATGTCTATCTTGTCAGCTCTAGGACTAGATAGCACCTTGGGAGCACTCCAGCTCTAGGACTAGAGACTAGAGAGCACCTGTGGAGCGCTCCAGCTCTAGGACTAGAGAGCACCTGGGGAGCACTCCATCTCTAGGACTAGAGAGCACCTGGGGAGCACTCCATCTCTAGGACTAGAGAGCACCTGGGGAGCACTCCATCTCTAGGACTAGACAGCACCTGGGGAGCACTCCATCTCTAGGACTAGAGAGCACCTGGGGAGCGCTCCACAAGGACTAGAGAGCACCTGGGGAGCGCTCCACAAGGACTAGAGAGCACCTGGGGAGCGCTCCAGCCCTCTACCAACGTATTTCTGAATGCTCCCCAAATGAAAGCGGCATGTTTCTTTTTAGGTGTGGTTGGAAGGTGTTTACCGGTAACGAGTTAGCGGCTCTACTGGGCTGGTGGATGCTGTTGAACTGGAAAGAGAGACACCCTGACCCCGGTGACATGCAGGACGTCTACATGATGGCAACGACGGTCTCCTCCAAAATACTACAGGCCTTCGCTCGCATAGAGGGCTTCCACTTTGAGGTACCTACTACCTTGGATGGGATGGTGTACAGAGTAAAGTTGGCACGGAACAATGTAGAGTAGTTGTTTCTAGAGCCCGACTGATAAGATACATTTATTGATCCTGTGTGGGAAATTCAGGTGCTAGAGACATTCTAAGGTTTTGACTACTGAGCAACATCTGACATGTACACGCCTGGGTACACTTTGACACCAGCATTGGTCAAACCTTTAGATAATAAAGACATTTTTTTAAGATCATTAACATTTTTTTGGATCTAGTCAAAGTTGAACAATCATGCAGAGGGACAGGCCATTTATGCATAAATCCAAGGCCATGCTTTTTTTAGTGTGTAAATAACCCTATAAAACAATAAAACACACACTTTATTGTTCTTATGTTATGAAAACACATCAAGGAAACTAAATTATTATTATTAATTTTGTCTTTTTTTCATTCAAAATTGGCACGTTTTTGTAGAATGACCGATATGCTATTTATTGATTGATTGAATACTTTTTAAATGTTTTTTTTGTGTGGCTTTCGCCTTTATTATGGAGGGACAGACAGTAGGCTGACAGGAAATGGGGCGAGAGATGGGGGGGAAGACATGCAGTAAAGGCCGTCGGGATTGGGAGTCGAACCCGCGGCACACTGCCAGACTGGATTACCAGCCAAGGTGCCTGGACCACTGAGCCATGGCCCAGGCCGATTGATTGAATACTTAACAGGCTTTGGGCCAAGCCCCTAGTGCCTAGGCGTGTTTGTCCTCTGTATAATATCGGTATCGGTCAGAATCGGTATCGGCAGATATGATCCTGCAAATAATCGGAGATCGGATATCGGTCATCATTTCATAATCGTGCACCCCTAAAAAGAATATTGTTTTTCATTAGTATAATTCTGTATCACTGTAGCCTATATGTGAACACATGTAGAGGAATACATGTTTGCTGTGTTCACACACACACACATTGTAAATTACCTTATATTAATTCTGAGACTCCAAAATAACAATGCATTGACAGCGCCCCTGGCTGGGAACGTTTGCATGTTTAATACGCAAAATTGATTTGGACCATGGGCGTTTAATAGAACCAGGCAACTATTTGCAGCAGGCTATTATTTATTTTTTTCACTGCCTTCTCTCCAGCATCTTTTTCTTTAATACAGTATATACACTATAAACACACATGCCACAAGGAACTCTCACTTCTGCTGATTATAGGAGAATTAGCCCATTTAGACCTGAGGCCAATTTTTAAAACTCCTTCTAAAACCTAACCTAACCTAAGGTTTCTGAAAACCTTCAAATTCTTATTCAAAAATAACAATTATGTTGCTACATGTATAGCAACAACTATAACGAGACACAGAGGTAGCTCCCGGTATAACAACGTATAGGTTGCACCAGGTCTAAATGGGTTAGTGCGTGCATTCTCTATTTACAGAGTATTTCTACATTGCATTATTGATATTAGTACCATTTATTATTAGAATTTTACTTAAGTAAACACAATTTGAATACGTTTTCTACCACTGTAGTGTTGTTGTACAAAGTCACTGAATGTGATGAAGTGTGTCAACCATGTTGTCTGTGGACAGGAAACTCTGCCCGGGTTCAAATGGATTGGAAAGAGAATGCATGAGCTGGCCAAGGCCGGGAAACACACCATCTTCGCCTTCGAGGAGTCCATTGGTCAGTGACACAATATTAGAGATTATAAAGTACTGAAGTCCTGACTTCACTTAGGGGGGGTGGGGGGGGTCACGCCCTGAAACGGTTGAGAACCACTGCTCTATAGAAGAGTTTGCAGTTAGCTGTGGTGTAGTCTCCTGTAGCACCGAGAAAACTGTTGCGCCTTTCTTCATCCTTTTTTTTAAACATGACTACGGTAGCGGTGGTCTCGAACATAAGGGAAACTTTGACAGAAAAAGACTCGCTCACCGTATACAAAAGAAGGAAAACTCCTTAGACCGAGACTTAAGAAAAAAAATTGTCCTTTTATTTTATCATGCTCATAAAGTGCTCTGTGCTCAAAGTGCAATTAAAAGGCAAAACGTTTCGGTGTAGTCTCCTGTAGCCAGACGACTATTCCACAATCCCCGAATGCTATATCGAGTCTGGAACTACACCTCCCGAAATCCGTCAAGCCGTCATCTATTCGTCATTTCTGTTCACTAAAATATATCTTGAAATATCTTTACATTGCATTTTCTAACTTCCATTTCTGCTAAGTAGCAAGCTATAATATGCTAAAATAACTTTTGGATAAATTTGCGCTACTGTAAAGATGAAACGGAACTACGGAAGTGGGGAGGAGGCGTCACATCTGCTTTATCACTTGATCATTTTCAGAGCATCTGTCCTTCAGACTGGAATATAACGGAAACATTTGGAAATTGCCGGAGTCAACAGTCTGTCTCGAGAGACTAGCTGTAAGCAATGTGAGAAAATCAGCTATGAGTAAATAACCATACTCTGCCAGAAATAACAGATCTACAAGCTCACAACACTTGTTAAGCTTGCAGATCACCTATTTTCTGAAAGCATCGGCTTTAAGGAAGCACACAGACCTTTTAGTGGATGCTAGCTGCGCTTTTAGATGCTTGTTTTGTTTTTGTGTGATTAGTACTTTCATTTAAAACACGGTTTAATGTTTGTGTTGAAGGTCATGACTAGGGTTTGACCTTTCATGTCAACAATCACAAATATATTTTGCATGTGTGTGTGTGTGTGTGTGTGTGTGTGTGTGTGTGTGTGTGTGTGTGTGCAGGTTTTCTGTGTGGTGATATAGTTCCTGATAAAGATGGTGTCAGTGCAGCTGTGGTTGTGGCTGAGATGTCGGCCTACCTCCACAAGAACAACCTCAGTCTGTCTCAACAGCTCCACAACATCTACCAAACGTGAGCATGGATAAGTCAAAAGAAAAATGAATCTATAAAATAAGCATAATAATTAACCCTACATCATCTAAACATCATCATCATAAAACATCAAAACATCAAACATCATCATAAAAACATCATCATACTGTATTCTACTGGCATCCCTACCAACCTGCAGTAAAGCAGGTTGATTTCTTCTTTATTTTATTTAAATATAATGTAACACAACTATCTGAGTGCCTGCCATAGTTATTGAAGTTATATAAGCATGTTATATTACAAGCTTATATAACAAGCTTTACAGCAAGTAGGTACAGTATGACAATTGACAAACATTGCAGTAAACTAAGTAGCCTATTTTCTCTGAAATGCTTCGTTCAGTGATACTACATCGTCTTTGACTGTCAGTTTGCTGAGACAATATTAAAGAACCTCTGTAGGTCCCATGGCAAACAAATTATGGCAGAGCAATTGTTTCTTGAACATAATACAGTTTTATGTGTATTCAATGCTGTCACTGATGTAGGTGGCTTTATTTACTGACATTCAGCAAAACTAACGAAACTGTGGCAACAATAGCCACGTCATGACAAAAACAGAAATACTTTGTATTTATTTATACTTTGTCATGGGGGACAGATAAGACTATTATTGAAATGAAGACGTCACTGGAAATACACTTTAATAAAGTTTAACACTTCGTGTGTTTTCATGTTTTCAGGTATGGTTACCATATCTCCAGGACGTCATACGTGGTATGCCATGACCCTACCAAAGTGGAGGCCATCTTCAGCCGCATCCGTAACTACAATGAGCAGGGCTCGTATCCCCAGAGCTGCGGTGGCTACAGCATCAGCCATGTCAGAGACGTTACCACTGGATATGACAGCAGCCAACCAGACCAGCGTTCGGTAAGCCACGGTGAAAACATGAATGACCGAAGCCTCTCGCACTGTTTGAATCAGAATCAGTTTTGGTTTAGGTGTAAAGCATTGGATGGAATCCTTTTTTTGAAGAGCGCTAGGCCCTCCTATATACAACTTTTTGTCCTTAACTCGTGTCACATTTGCCAGACAATGAAAGGAGAATTTACGTCATATGTGGAGGAGCAAATATATATATATCTCACATAAATTCAGTTGTCATCTTGCATGATCATGGTGAAAGGATGAGGTTTTTTTTAAAATTGTATCATGGTTAAAAGATAATAACATAAGTTGACAAATTAATTCATGAAGAAGTATATTCATTTTTTATTTGATGATGTATGACGACAAGAGCACCCCTCACAAGCGAAAGGGAAAGAAAACAGGTTAAATAGAGCAAATAAAGAAATGATGCAGCTATACAGAAAGCAGATGGTTACGATATTTTGAATGTTGGCACCATTGTATGTAATTGTACGTGTTATTTTGAAACAGCATCTTATGCAGTTAAAAACAAAAGTAGCAGCAGGCACAATGTTTCTTGAAGTTGTGGCTTCAAAAGGTTCTTCTGTGTGTTTGAGAATGTTCTTTCAGTGAGTCATGATGCTGTTGTGTTTTCTCAAGGTCCTTCCAGTGATTAAGAACAGTCAGATGATCACCTTCACCCTGCAGAACGGCATCGTGGCCACTCTGAGAACGAGCGGCACAGAACCCAAGATCAAATTCTACACAGAACACTGCGCTGCACCGGGACAGAGGTATGCTCTAGTCTATACACTGCCAGGGTTGGGATTCGGAATCAGAGGAACCGGATCCAACATTGACGAACTGGAATCGGTTCGGTCACATTCGGAACCGTTTCCAGAACCGGTTTTATCACACTGTCAGATCTGGTATGTAGACTTCACGTCTGCTATGCAATCACAATACCAGTGGTTCTCAAACTTTTTAATTTCAAGGATCACCATAACTCTGATAGTGTACAAATGGACACATTAGGGTCTTTTTGGTTCCCGTTGTACACTCTGAGTTACAGACCTGTAAGGGTCCATTTGGAACCCCCTCAAGTAACCCAGAGGGTCCCTGGAACTCAACAATTGTTAAAGGGAACCATTAAGGAATCGGACCGTATAAGAGGGAATCGTTACGAGTTGCTCTATTGTGTATTATATACTGCTGTTGTTTTGTGTGTTGCAGTGACATCTCCAGCCTGCAGGAGGAACTTGTCCGAGTAATGGAGACTCTGGTTGAGGAGTTCCTGGAGCCTGACAAAAACAACCTTATTCGCCGTGCCATGTAGTGCTGCTGCTCACCTTTTATAATAATTATGGTATTTATCCATCATACCTGCTCTGCTGTGTGGACGTAATGAGCAACACTTCACAACATTAGCTCACGTGCTCAATGTTCGCTTTAAGCTTATACAGCCTATGGCTTTAAGTCAAAAACAGTGTAAAGAAATCACACTCTTGTGATGTGAGGGGTGCCCACTGTGGCTGCCACGTTCATTGCAGATTCACTGCCACTATACTGTATACATTACGTGACATGAATGCATTGTTGTATTATTATTGTATAAAACAAAATCAGTCACAAGATGTATATTGACCATGTGACGTCTCACGTTGTTGATGTTTGTTTAACTGCTGCCCTAAACAAACATTAAAAGTCCATAGACTTGGCTGCAATATGACGTAATTTCAAAAGCCAGGCATTGGAGGGTACACGTACTGTACATATAAATTAATGGATTGGTGTTTGATTAGCCGATATTGATCCGTTAAAAGATGTGATTCAGTTCTACATGTACGCAGGTTGAAAGTGAGCTAAGGTCCTAAAACGCAAGGGGTTGTCTCCCACAATATCCATCTGTCATGTCAAAAGTGCCCCTGAGCAAGCAAGCACAGACTCACTGTTCAGATAAATGACTGAAATATCCTCTCCTTTTCCCCATCCTTCTCTCCTTTCCTCGCTTTTGATAATGTTTGTCAGTTAGGGGTTAAAGGATAAAGTTGACATAACATGGCCCTTTTCAACTATGAAGGGTTAACCCTAGAACCTGAACCTTTCAAGAACCCATGACGTTCTGTAATGAGTTTGTTTGGCTACAACCAGCGCTGAAGGGGGAGGTACGTCATACAAAAGAAAGCTCATAAAAAAGAAAGTGAAAATAGCCAATCTACTTGCAGATCTGGTATTTTCAAATGTTGAAAGTATAAGTTCTGTTCTGGGTTCCCAGAACTCAGTGGTTAGTACTATACCCCCAGAGCACAGCCCAAATTAGGTTCTGAGAACCTTTTATCTGAAACCTGAACCATTGTGAATGGAAGCAAAACCAGAACCTGTGGAATTATGTTTCACGGAACAACACGGTTTGTCTTAGTTATTGTCGTTGAAAATAACCAAAACAGTACAATACTACAGTATATTTAATGTAGACATTCTGCTTCCTGTCAAGTCTTCTTAAGGAGGGAATAAACACTTCTGGTTCTGTCCTTCTGTTTGCGAGTCTTCGTTATTATTATTATTATTATTAAGAGTCCACTTGGTCTTCTTGTTATTGTACTGATTTATTCATAGGGCCGTTCATAGTGCCGTTTTACGCATAAATCGCAGAAATAGCCTAACCATGGAGTTTTTTTTTTAACTCAGCACTATGGTAGTGGGCTATGTCACCCTGCCTAGACATGAAACCCACAACCATTGGCCAAAGGGTGGTGCTATAGTGATCAATTGAATGCATAACTTTGAACAGGTATAACTTATATCCTGTTTGACCAAATACAGTCATGTAACTTCAATGCACATGCGTCTCCTCATGCCGAACAACCTTTGCTGTCTGACTGTCCCCCCCCTAGGCCTACTTTTATGTTTTATGTGGTGCAACCACTTCAAGGATTTAGAGTACCAACGGTACCAAGGTACTTTTGATACTTTAAGTACCGTACATTTTCATGGCAAAACTTTTGTACTTTTACTCAAGTACATTTTGAATACTGAACTTGTACTTCTAACAGGCTATTCCTACAATAGGATATTGATACTTTTACTTAAGTAAAATATTTGAGTACTTCCATCATTGCAGCTTTCACCCCTGCTATTTCATGAAGAGTTGAGGGTGAATCCCCCCCCCCCCCCGGTGTGTGAGTCACACTCCACTGTGGTTATAGTTCTCACCACCTGGCTGCAGAGTGCAGAGTGCACACAGACTGACCACAGTCATCCACCACAGCTGAACACTGCTGTTCATACACGTACAGGTAAATACAGACATGTAAAAAACCACCTGATTTGCTGAAGGTTTTACCCAAGTCATGCTTTGGCTTATTTTATGCTGTCTGTGCCACTACATATTTTGATTAAACCTGATGACACAAGGTTAATTTGGGATTAGCAAGAGTTTGTAAGTATTGGATTATATCCTTCTGTATAGTTTTAGAAACATTGTACAATTCTGCAATTATTTTTTCGGAATAATTGATTCGTATGATGAAATTGGATCGTTAAACTATGATCCAGTAATGACTTGTGTTCTGGGGAAAGTTTATTTTAACTTTACATTATTTGGACAGGATTAATGTACATTACTGAACATACAATTCAATCAGCTGAAAGTTATCTCATGTAAACATAGCTATAGAAGCTCATTTCCATCCGCAGTCTGCACACATCAATCAATCAATACCTTATATTGGTTATAAATTAATCTGTGATCTCCAGCCATTTGGAAACTGAAGAAAGCATTACACTCCGAGACCGTTAAAAACTGGAAAACAGTGTGATGGCTGACGAGAATTCTAAACTGAAGGTAAATTATGTTTTCATGGTGCATAGTTACTGTAATCAAAAAATTGATTAAGCTCTGATTGTGATCAACACTTCTGTCATATTTTACTGTTAATTATATTACTTAAAGGACAACTTTAGTTTTTCTCAACCAAGGTTCATGTTTTAGGTTGTTATTAGAGAAAGAAAGATGAGTTATTTCTTTTTTCATTTGCTGCTTTCTTTCGTTTTAGCAGTTTTAGCTATTTTTAACGGGGCGGGAGCATTCGAACATGGAGCTAAATATGTTTTTTTTTTAACACATTTTTATAGCGATTTCTTTTTTGAGGGGCGCCTCCTATACAGGTTTAATGTTTGTTTTTAGTTCAATGTTTGTTTTTAAAACGCCATTGACAATGAAGGGAAAATTGACGTCATCTTGTCCCTAACACAAACATTAAATGCCATTAACAATAAAGAGAATTTAAGTTTGATATCACCATTACATCACCTAATCAACATGAGTTAGCGCCCATCACTTCACAAGGGTGTGATTTTTATTTTACTATAGTATACTAGACCCCACGAAATTACATCTGGCTACAAAAGATTACAGGATCTATTGCTTCCCCCCAGTAGGCTACTTTCACATTCAATAGATCCTGTGATATTTTGTGGCCAGGTGTAATTTCTTGTGTTCCATTAGGACTATAGTAAATAATAATAAAGAAATCGCCATAATATTTTGTAAAAAATATACATATTTAGCCCCATGTTCGAATGCTCCCGCCCCCCTGTCAAAAATAGCTAAAATCCCTAAAACGAAAAAGCAGCAAATGGAAAAAAAAATAACACTCATCTTTTACTTTCTCTAATAACAACCTAAAACATATATGAACCATGGTTGAAAAAAACTAAAGTTGTCCTTTAACCTTGTTAATGTCGATTTTAGCTGCTCCAGCCTTCCGTCCAGTCCTTTGTGATTTTGTGCATCATTACTGTCGGTGTCATTAAAGGTAAGGAGTGGTCTTTTAATATTTATGCTTCATTTGTATTGTTATGTTGCTCCAATCACCACCCCAGCATCCACCTGTAGGCTCTAACATTCACAATGTTCAGAAATAGAGAAAAAAGCATATCTACAAGAATCTTGGTGGTTTTATTTGTCACTAACTTATACAAGTACAACCAGTGAAATGTTGTTGGGACAAATTGTGGTAGCCTAGGTTTGGCAACCTTTTTCACATGAAGTGCCATGTATTTATTTTCTTGATAGTCAGTGTGCCATATCAACATGTCATGACACAATATTTCAGATGATTGTTCATACAGCAACCTTAATTTGTTCTTCTTCTTTTGAAATAGGATTAGACTATAACCCCACCTATCTCCCACACTCCCTCCCCAGTCAGAACTTAGAATTCAGAGTTTGAATGAATGTAATTATTTTAAATATATTTAATATTAAAAGAAAATCGTCTCTCACACTTATGCCAGCGTGTCAGTGATCACATTGCCCTGTGCCTAAGGTAAGGTTGCCTACCCCTGATAATAACAGAATATATTAAAGTAAGCTCACAAACGTACGTGTCCCAATTCACCATGCTGTGAGCTTGTATATTCACCTAGCCCCATATGTGCCCTCTCCCTACGCTCATTCTGTAGCTGGAGCTACAAAATGAGCGTAGTGCTGAGGGAACATACTGGGGCTAATATTCACCCTTCATTGTAATTTGTACAAGGTATACAAGGTTGGTTTAAGTGGTTAATGAGTTCACTTAACGTCTGTAAGAGAACAAATAACTGTGGTTATTTGTTCTCTTACAGACGTTAAGTGAACTCATGAGGATCAGCATGATCCTGACCAGAGTCGTCCGTCCCACAGTTCCATGCGATGCCTACACTGTATTGAACTGTATGCGTCCGGATCCCCCTGCTCTCCTGGAGGCTCTGCGACCAGTCTTCAACCTGAGCGCCATACGACCCGTCAGGAACATGTCCACACCCACCTATGTCAACATGTCCTTCACCCTGTACAGCATTCTCGGCGTGGTATGTCCTTGTAGAATCAGTGAACATTCTGTTCTCCACAACATACTTATTACAAGCCAGCAACCTTTTTGATGTGAACTTGAAGTGGCATGTTTTTCTTTTTTTTGATAGTGTGCCATATTAACATTAACACAACATCAAATTAAATAATTTCCAACAGATTTTGATTGTCCATAAATACAACAACCTTTTTTATTGAATTAATATTCTATTTGAGACCCTCTACCTATCTCCCAGACTCCCTCCCTGACCCACATTTGAATGAATGTAGAATTATATGCAGGGTGTCATTTGGATACAAATGTGAGAGGACTTAATTTAATTGACTACATTTTTTAAATAATATTTTATTTTAAACCAGAAAACCTATGTCTCACACTTATGCCAATGTGCCAGTGATCACACTTCCCTGTTCCAATGTTGGCACCCGTTCCTAAGGTTTCCGACCGTTCACTCCAGACAAGGGGATTATAGTATTTCAAGTGTTGTTAATTATTCAGTATTCCAGGCTGGACTACTGTAGTCCAGGCTGGACTACTGTAATGCACTTCTCATCAGGATCCCTAGCAAGAGCCTTCAAAGGCTCCAATACATCCAAAACAGCGTTGCTAGGATCCTGATGAGAGTGCGCAAACGAGAACACATCACACCCATCCTCCGCTCACTTCACTGGCCCCCCGTCGCATTCCGGACACAATACAAGATATCCCTGCTCAGTGCTCACTCACCAATGCGTCCACGGAAATGCCCCCCTCTACCTCAAAGTACTGCCTCAACCCCGTCACGGCCAACCTGCGCACCATGGGTGACAGGGCCTTCTGCACAGCTGCCCCTGAACTGTGGAATACCCTCCCCGCACACTTGAGAGCGCCACAGTCAATCGACTGCTTCGAGAGGACTAAAGACCTACCTTTTTAATAAGGCTTTCCCCCAAACCCACTGATTTTATTCCTTGACCTCATGTTCAATAACGGTTGTTTTTTTTCTTGATGCTAAACTGTGTGCTTTTAATCGTGTAATGTTCTTTTTTTGCTTTTGCCTACCGTTTCATATTTTTGCCTAATGCCTACTGTAGCACTTTGAGATTCTGAGGAATGTAAAGTGCATTATAAATACATTTATTATTATTATTATTATTATTAGTAGTAGTATGGATGGACTTGTAGTAAATTTCATCTGTCAATTGTCTATGCTGGTTTGTCTTCTTTTTTGTAAAATAACAGTTCCTAATATAATGAATGATATATTTCTTAATTATCATTATTTTCTTTCTTTTCTTTAAAAATAAAATAAAAACAAAAAACAGGATGAAAAAGCTCAACTTCTGACTACATACATCTGGCTTGATTCTGTGAGTATTTTATCTTAAACAATGCAAACAATTACCGACAGACCAAATACATAATTTGGATGGTCCTTGACATGGAAAAAGTTTGATCACCACTCATAGCAACACAAGTGTTTCAGAATACTGTTAAAGACATTGGTAGAATCGGTCTCAGGTCTTAATGGTTCAACACAGCATCCATATAACCTACTGCAGGCCTCATTTGTGTACAGCACAATAACACTGGCTTGTCGTTCTAGTATTGGGGGAATGAGTTCTTCAGCTGGGACCCGGTCCAGTGTGGCACCGACAGGATTTCTCTACCCAGAAACAAGTTTTGGATACCAGATGTAGTGATCAACGAATTGTGAGTTCCGTTACATGTACTTTCTACACGATTATCTCATTGACGCCTGGTGCAACCTATACGTTGTTCTACCTCTGATGCCGCTGCACTCTCTGATCAGCTATTGCTATACATGTAGCAACATAACTATTTAAAAAAAAGAATGAATCAGAATTTGAAGGTTTTCAGAGACTTTAGGTCAGGCCCTAGAAGGCGTTCCCAGATTCGGCATCAGGCATCAATGAGTTAACAAGTAGAGTTGTTCTGATACATCGTAAAGCTTCTGATGCTGACCAAATGTCATTCTAAAGCTGTATGTCTCTTTACACCAGTGATGAACCTGCTGTTCTGCTTTGTTCTTGTCTTGCAGCATAGAGGAGAACAACGCCCCGTCCGTCCCGTACGTGACTGCCTATCATCACGGCAGGATAAATGAGGCGCTGCCCATGAGGATAGTCAGCTCCTGTAACCTTGAAATCTACACCTTCCCCTTTGACGTCCAGAAGTGCACCCTCACCTTCAATTCCTGGGTGTACCTTGGTGAGGTGCACCGTTTTGCTCAAGAAGGGCTCCTCCTCAGCACCCAGATGTCACATTTATTTTTGTTTCAGAAACAAATTGTTTTTGGTTGTTCTCTCACATGTATTTGTAATACTAATAATAATGAATAATGGACATATTGGGTGGAAACATTATACAGTTGTGTCCAAAACTTTCAGGATTAAAATTCAAAAGCATCAAAAGTAGCAGATCTACAAGCTCAAAATGCTTTTTTTAAGCTTGTGGATCTGCTAGTTTGATGCTTTTGTGTGACGCTGTAGCATGATTAAAATGTGGAGATAGGAGGTTTCTGCCCGACAGGAACAAGTTACAACTTACCTTTTACTTCTTATTTCCTTGCCTGATCTCTTCTTCTCCTCTCAGAGAATGAGGTGAGATTGAAACTTGGGAAATCACTGGACAAAATTCTGGAGCATTCCAAGGAGGTGATGACAACCATGGGAGAGTGGGAGCTGATGGACATCACATACACTAAATCTGTAGTGATTTATACTATTGGAGGCATCGAAGAGCTTGCATTCCATGTACGTACATTTTTGCTTTTTTCTTCCTTTTCTCTGCTCTTTCGTCGTTAGGCCAATTAATTCCTCCCCACAGACATTTGTGTGTTGTCACTGCTGTTGTATCCAATTGACTCACCTGCCAATGAGGAGCCCCCACCGGGAGGATGTGGAGCCCTCGTCCTACTCCCCACGCTCAACACTCCCTGCTGACAGGTGCCGCCCCAACCTGTAGCAATAAGTGCAGTGACTGTGACAAATATCACCCTCAACAAAATATAAATTGTGTTCTTACAACTTCTTAGAGATGCGCGACAAAGCCAGATGCACCACTACACGGTGGATTCTAACCCGCATGCTCCACGGTGGTGGGCAGGCTCCACCAGCGCTTTAACTCTTAAATTATTTGTAGTAAAAAAAAATATATTTGTAGTAATAATTCTCTGAACCCGGATGCAGTGAACTCAGGATTGATTTGTTCTTGTACGTGTATAATTTAATGGCAACTAGATGATGCCAAGCCCTGCCCTGCCTGCCTTGAATGCAAGAACGACACAACAAGGAAGTGCGGAGTCACTTTCAAATACAGCCATTCCAGTACCTGCCTCGGAGGCGTACCTCTTAGACTACCAGCCCCAACTTGCCGCCACAAATTTTCCAAAATACACAGACATTTCTTCCACCAATAAGGTATAGTTATTTGTCTGCAATGGAGGCGAGCCGTCTTAAGCGGACTTGAGCCACGAGAGGCACTGCTGAGCGAGTCGCCGTGCCGAACGTTTCGAAGTCAACTTCAGCCGACTCAGCGATGTTCGAGTTACAGTACAGTATGTCCTGACAGGGACAGAATCATAAATCATGATTTGGGGTGAGTGTTAGGGCCGATTCATACTCCTATTTTACCGCTGTAGTGCCGGAATGATTTCGGCTCGTCAGAAATTTTCAGTAGCACCGAAGAGCCGACTTTAGGACGGTACCCGCCCCCCCCGAACCTCAAATGACGTCACATTGTAGGCTCTTCAGAGCCGAACCGACTTTTATTCGGCTCTAAAATAGGAGTATGAATCGGCCCTTAGGCAGAACTACCAATCAAAGTGACCACTGGCCAATCACAGTGTGTCATTTATTTATTTATTTCTTAGCTTTTTCTGCCTTTATTGATAGTATACAGTAGATCGACAGGAAATGGGGGGAGAGAGAGAGAGAGAGAGAGAGAGATAGAGACGGCGTCAAGGAGCGACACACAGTAAAGGTCATCGGGGATCGGGATTCGAACCCTCAACACATTGTCAGGCATTGCAGCCTATAGGTGCCCGGACCGATACACCAGCGCCAGGCCCACAGTGCGTCTCTTCCAGGACTTCTCAGAATCGACTAGTTGTATAACAATATAAGGCTTCTTGTCCCCTGTGTAGATCAGGCTGAGGCGCAGGGCTACTCTCTACGTGGTGAACCTCATCCTTCCCAGCTGCTTCCTCACCACAGTGGACCTTTTCAGCTTCCTGCTTCCTCCTCAGGGTGTCGACCGCTCTTCCTTCAAGATGACCCTCATCCTGGGCTACACCGTCTTCCTGCTCATGATGAATGACCTGCTGCCCGTCACTGGAAGCAGCATACCTCTCATAAGTTCAGTTGAAACACTTTTAAACCCAATATCGTCCTTTTTTTCTTCTTTTTTTTGTAGTTATTGCACCATGGCTTTGTAGCTAGCCTGTACACCTTAACTGGAATGCCATTCTGTGTTGTTTGGAATATAACCCTTCAAATGTGCTGCCATGTTGACTTCCAGATGCAGTGGACCTCCGTCTGCTCTCCCTTTATATCTCTCTTTCTTCCCAGATGTGTTCTTCTGTCTCTGCCTGGCTCTGATGGTGGCCAGCCTACTAGAGACCATCCTCATCACCAATCTCTTGTGTGACTCCAGTGGGCACCTCTCTCCGGTCCCCCGGTGGGTCCAGGTGTCGGTCCTACATATACTGGGCCCTCTTGTAGGCCTTCCTCAAAAGCCCAAAGAAAAAACTAACACAGGTATGGGAATAATATGGTATGAGTTATATTCAATAATAATATATGCGTTTTATTCCACTTTAGTAGCCTAACCAAGTCCACATTTCTATACATCTGATTATATCAGGTGACGTTAACAAACTTCTCATAAACAACACATGGCATATAACATTCAGGAATAGCAAGCACATGCACTGAATTAGCTAGGAGTAGGACTAATGTAGCTGAATGTACCAGAAGTCAGTTCAGAACTTGGCTGTTTTTATACACCCAGTTCACCCAAAGCCAGTGGTCTATTTACCCTGTATGCCCAGCTGAGCTATTTTACACATCATGACATGTGCATACCTGTTTCCTAGAAGTGAATGCCTGCCCTCTGGTGGTAGTGGACAAAGCTCCAGGGGAGAGCGAGCCAGAGGTAGAGGGTAAGGCCCTGGAGGAGCTGGGGAGGCTGGGTAAAGACCTCCAGACCATCCGCCTCCAGGTGGACCAGCAGCTAACAGGGAACCAGACCTCTGAGGAGTGGCTCCAGGTGGGTTTCGTCATTGACCGCCTGTTCTTCATCTTCTACATCATCTTCATATCAGTCAGCTTCATCACCATCATCGGTATCTGGGCCAGCTCATACGCAGCTGATGTAGATATGTAACAGTAGATAACCACTGTTTGTTACAAGACCCCATTAATGTAGACCAGGGGTCTTCAACGTTTTCCAGGCCAAAGACCCCTTAGCTGAGAGAGAGATGAAACAGGTTTTCAGACATTTTACGACTTAAACCCGCAATGCTTTGTAAATTTGACCTTTTGGTTTGGTACTTGGCCTGCTCTTATTTCCCTCTACACCAAACCTCTTTGCAGAGAATAGCCTTGAATCTGCAACGTCTGTGACGTGCTGTGAGCTTGAGATTTTGTCTGTTTCCCCCAGAGTTGTGATATGAGGGTTTAAAAAACAAATAAAGTTTCTATGACACAGGCGGCCCTCCTGCAGTATCTCTGAGGACCCCCTAGGGGTCCCGGACCCCAATTTGAAGACCCCTGTAAATGTAGATGGTTAACACACTATTGGACACACAAAGTCCCAAACAAGTAGATTTTAGGAGTTGGACCATGGTTTTGTGTATGGTCTCAGAACAAGTGAACAATAAAACATTCCTTGACAACAATTGAGTTGAGTTGAGTTGATTGAGGGACTGATTCCACATGGGCAACACAGCTAAGATGCTTGAGTTATTAAGTGTTCTGGTATTTAAAGGAAGCCAGATTGTCATTTCTCCGGATTATTCAGTCTCAGTGTGTTCAGTCATGTGTTAGTTAATGAGTTTGAGTTACTGTTTGTTTGTTTGTCTTGCAATAACTTTTGTTTGCCTGTTTTCCCTCGTACTCACTGTACTTGTGAGTGTTCCGTTCAGTAAAGAGCTTTCGCCTACAATCTCATGTGTTCCCTTCTCTACATTTTTGGGGTCCTTCCTTTCATGTGAGTGTGACAGGAGTACTCAATTTAACAATTTTCTCAGTCAGATGTCTTTTGATTGATTGAATACTTTCAGAAATGTAAAGCATGAGGTAGCCTACAGACAGACATTTGGGCTAAAAGGATGCTTCACGCCACATTTAAAACTGGTGGATCTGATACTTGTGTTTTTGTGTGACACTTGAGTATGATCAAGTAGGGCGTTAATTTGCAAAAAACAACAACACAAAAGGTTAGAATATGGAGATATTAAAGATGGAGTGCCTAAAACATGATCATCAGATTCTTTCAAAATAAAGTGTACAGCAAACAGCATAGATGCCTTATCTTATCAGACAACGTCACACTGATAAGCACCAGCATGTGCGCGCAGGCCGGCACCACATGAACTTGCGCCTTGCACACAAGTAGCCCATGTATGGCCTACTTGTGCGCAAGCAGAGCGCGCCATGAAGTGCGCTCACCACTGCTGGTACAACTGCTGCTCTGAGTCCTAAAGCTCTCTGCTGCTGTCTGGGTACGACTGCTGCTCAGAGTCCCTATAGAGCTCTCTGTCTTGGTACGACTGCTGCTCCTAGAGCTCTCTGCTATACATACATACATACACGCACACACACACACACACACGCACACACACACACACACACACACACACACACACACACACACACACACACACACACACACACACACACACACACACACACACATACATACATACATACATACATACATACATACATACATACATCCCCTATTGACCTTATACCAACCTTGAAACGTACTGTAGTTACGTCATCAAGAACAGTGGTCCTTTATTGGCCGGTGGAGTAGGCTACACCGACATACCCAGCCAATCGCCATATTGGCCGGTGGAGTACACGGCATACATACATACCCAGCCGATCGCAGTACTTGCGCGCTCTGCTTGCGCAAGTAATTAATAGCTGCCCTATGTGCTAGCCAACACAAAAGGCAGAATAAGTTGGAGGACACAAAGCAGCAGGCTTTCCCACAAACTTTGATACAAATTAAATATTCATGACCTTGTGCTGCTTAGTTATATAAAGCTGAACCATCCAAGTGAGATTTGAGGATGAAGGCTGCTGTTACTCCACTGCTCCACCTGGTGGTGGTGTTGTGTTATCTAGGACAGTACTTGGTCAGGGACAGGATGTAAGCTCACTCACATCCAGTATGGAGAAGCCATCTCCACCTCTGACCTCTGTCTGGACTCTGATATATTGAGATTGGAGCAGGCCAAGGCCAGCAGGATTCAGATGCTGGAGACGTGGAATACAGGTATTAAACATACATTTTAAGCATGTACTGAGACACATACGTGCCAATCGTTTTCATATTTGCCCTATTGTTGCCTCGCTCTGTTTACTATCTTACAATTTTATTTCAATTAATGCAACTTTATACAAAGTTGCATTAACTTGCAGAAGGAGGTGTCTGCTCTGAAGACGGATAACTCAGGTAATTCATCTCACATAAACTTGACACTGAGGGGGCACAGGATTTCTGACAGACACTGAAAGTCATTACCCTCTCCTTTATATAAACTGGTAAGCTGGTTCACTACACTCTAGCTCCAAGTGACAGACAAGTGAACTTTGATTACCAGACTTTTACTTGTAACAGAGTATTTCTACATTGCAGTATTCATTGCAGTATAAAAGTAAGTAAAAAGTAAAAAGATGTATGTAATATGTATGTATTTATTTTTAACCAGCATCTCTGTAATACTGGAACATGGCTATCTGTATTGTATAAGTAGCGTGATTCGTTTGTATGCAGGTTGAACTGCTTACATCTGTTTTTTAATGACATCCAACATCTCTCATTTAACATTTCTCTGCTTTATTCGGACCTCCTTCCTTCATTGTGGCAACTACATTCGGCACAGTTAAAAACGAATGATACATCTCCTCTCCATCAACATGTGACTCTCAACACAAGACATCTTTTACAGTTCATGAAAACACTTTGCTATCACTTTGTCTCATGGCCAGTGACTGGCAACAATTACAAAGGGTTTTGTCTAACCTCACATCACCAGGCTTTCCACCTCGGAGGAAAAGGTTTTGTCAAGTATAGAATTAAGCCACACCCACTTAGTATCAGGATACAGGAGCTTTCCTCTGGAGTTGTGGGTGTGGGCTGAACGGTAGACAAACATACCCCACCTACTTGTCTGGTAGCACACAGAGTCAGATAGTGTCAGTTATTCAGATTTCAAACAGACAGACATGACAACAGCTCTTCCAACTAACACTCATACAGATGCACACGATCACACTTGAGAGAGCCCTGCATGCCTGCAGACAGTACTGTACAACCATATTCTGTTATCTACCGGGAGCTGCCCAGACAGAGAGAGAGGAGAGATAGAGAGGAGATAAGAGAAGAGAAGAGGGTGAATTTAAATGTCAAGCCTGTTGGACTGTTGGACTGGTCTGCAGTGTAGTTTGGTCTCTGTGTGACCTGGACTCAACGGAACAAGTGGTTTGCATCGTTGCTCCAAGTTTTGCAAGTTCAGTGAAGTGTGTGGACATTTGGACTGAGTGGATAAGTTTAGGTAAACTATGATCTTTATACTCCTATTAACACTCACTGTACAGTCATGTCAAGTTGCACATTAAAGGTAGGATGTTTTGGTTAATAGTAATTTAGAGTGTTTGTTCAGTCACAGGAGTCCCTGTCTCTCCAGCTCTTTAATTAACAGAAAAAAACATTTTCAGGTAGGTGACCTTTTCAGCCAATCAGGAGAGAGTAACAGCTTTTACACTTTGTTTACAGTGTTATCTCTTTGTGTAATCAATCACTTCCAATTCCACTTGTTTAACCTGACAATGTATTTTCTGTTTACTGAAGAGCTGGAAAGTCAAGTATACCCCTGTTAGTGAACAACATCTCGTTGGTAATTTCTATCATCATGAACTGAAGGAGCATTTCGCTGTTGTCGGGCAGAAACCTCTCATGTCCATAACTTTTTTGTGTTTTTTGTTTGTAAATTAGTGCCTACATTATCATACTACAGTGTCGCACAACAATCTCAATAGTAGCAGATCCTCAAGATTGTAGATCTGCTACTTTTGCTATTTTTTTATTTGAATCCTGAAAAGTAACAGTTTTGGACATTATGAGGGCTCCACTGACAGAGACGATTTCCTTGTCTCATTGGCTGTGTTCACACTGCAGACAAATCCCCTTTGTTTCTCAGCTGTGATCTTTAGGACTGAGTGTCCGTCAAAACTGTTCATTGAGAGCAATCAGATTAGATTTACGTGTTCAGACATTGCAGAAAATGTATTAATAATGGTATGGTCACATATAACCCCCTATTATGAAAATTGCCCAAGTTAGCACTCAGCAGTTTCTAAATGGTGGGGACCCATACTCTACATTTCTAGCAAAACATTCTGGCAAGTGGACTAATAGGCCAAATAATCAGATTCTCAGCTGCCAGTGTAAACATAGCCATTGTGTTTTGGACTTCAAATCGACAGAGAGATTCTTCTAAATATATTTGTATGTTTCAAAAAATAGGAATTAAAAAAATTCCAAAAAGGTAGCACATCCAAAAATTAAATAAACGGCGGACAAAGTACTCACATTTCTTTATTGGCACACACCAAAAAAGAACTCTTACACATTTCGGCTATGCAGCCTTCATCAGAGCAAAAACAAAATATGTGTATGTTATTTTAGTTTCTAGTTTTCTTATATGATGACCTAGACTCCGGTATGTTGTGTTTGCTATCATATTTGCAGTGTTGCATTGGTCATTGCACGCAGTACCACGCCGTCTGCCACTGTCCCCAGAGATTTTTCAAGAGCACACGCTCATGCATCGATTAAGAACAACCCTTAAAGGGGCATTTCACAGCTGGAAGAAACTGTAGTCACTAGTATTTGTAGTAGATAACAGTAGCACAATTTGCAATTTGCACCCCATGGCCAGAAAAAGAATGGTCTGTGTGTTTGACTAGGGTTTGACTGGATTGCAGAATTCTTACAATGACCATAATGCTTTGGTGCACTGCCCCTCCTTGTGGAGAGGGGGGAGGCTGTGTGGAGGTGTGACTTGTAGTCCAGGAATGAAGTGAGACCACATTTTCATGAAAGATTTTGGTCATGAAGATGGCATCATGACTAAAATATCTAAAAACACATATTACACACATATTGAATTGAATTGACATAAAAACCCTAGGAAAGTGTTTCTGGTTGCCTAAACATCATTCAAATAATCTGTTGCAAAAGTGGTGAAGTGGCCCTTTAAGGTCCTCAACAACGTTTACAAAGGCTGCCGAGTGGCGAGTGTCACACCAGCGTGTGTATTAACATATAGGAATGAGCCTAGATGCATAGCAATGGTCCGTTGTGTGACCTGTAGTGTAGGTGTTAAGCGATGTGTGCGTGCCGTCTTTAAAGTTAGCGGCCCACCAGAGATATAGAACACTGAATACTATATGGAAGTATTTCTAAGGAATATACAATTCTGCAGTGCAGGTGGTGTAGTTAGTTATTGTAAATAATGTTCCACCATCAGCCTTCACAGCCTTCCATTGTTTTCACCAATATCTGACACAGTATAGTCTTTGGAAAACTACTTTACAAACATTTAAAATATACAAGAAACTAGATCAATTCCATGAACATGAGCACTGAAGATTAAAGTGTATCAGAAGCAATTGTATTGTCACATCACAGGTTTACAGGTCTGAAGAAGTGGGTGAAATTTGTTTTATTCACATATGGAGCTAAATGTATCCTAACTGAAGTGTGTGTGTGCGTGTTCGTGTGTGTGTGTGTGTGTGTGCGTGTGTGACGTGTGTACAGAATGGTCAAAGGGAGAAAAGCAGAGGAAGGCGATGGTGCTACTCTCATCGCCATGGCAACGGAGCCAGACCATAATAACTATGGGAGTGTCAACACGCAGCAGGTCTGTCTGTCATCTATTCCATCGGTACAGAAACAGGAAGTTAGTCCCTATAACAACAACAGAGCTACTGGCTGATTACAGGATGCATTAGTCCGGTGGTTTCCAAACCTTTTAGCCAAAAGATAAATAGAAAAAATAGTAATAATTAAAATCTACAAGCTCAAACTTGTAGTTCTGCTACTTTTGATGTGACACTGTCGTATGAATGATCAAGTATTCATTTACGAAAAAACACAAAGTTAGTCTCTGACAGCAACGATACACATTAGTCTACCATTTCCAATCTCAAAATTTGTGTCAAGCAGAAACAGTATGGGGTCAAAGGTCATTTCGAGCATGGGAGACCAAATACAACCGCTCCAATTATATAAGTTACTAACATACTCTAGTGGACAAAATCAAAATGTATTTAAAAAAATCACACCCGTGTGAACTGAGTGGTGCAGTGACGTCACACACTAACCATAGCAACCGTGCTCATCTGTACGTGGCCCCACGTACAGGTACACACATACACAGATACAAACACAGCTGGTTGTTGGAGTGGTTTGCACCACTCAAAAAAACCTCAATAGAGCACTAAAGCCTCAATATGTAACTTTTTTAGGATCAAAATGTAATTTTGTCCAATCTGTATGGGAGAGGGTGGTTGTATTTTGCTCTTCTATTGAGACATTAGAGGTCATGTCTCACCTAGACATATTCGCCAACTAGACAACAGAATTTTGACATGATGGTCAAGATTCAATTTATCCCCTGAGCAAGCAGGCAGGCCTTATTAGCTCAATGGTAAAAACAGCACTTCCATGGGAAACCACGTTCAAATCCGGTGTAGAAGTATAGGAAGGTTACATAGTGCTGCTTTAAGTGACAATATCTCTTTGAGAAGAGTAAAATAAACTAACAAATATTCCATAATGCTTTTCTTTCCCCCAGAAACAGGACAGGAACACGTTCAGTGATGGAATAACTATAATCGGTGAGTAGAAAGAAAATGAAAATAGAATGGAAATGACTTGATTACCAGTACCAGCTAAACACTGTTGGAGAATTAGAGTATATTTTTATTGTCATATCACAGGTTTACAGAAGTATACTGTATCTACATACAGTACATGCACATAGCACATATCCATTTTGGTACAGTTTGTTCAAGTTAGACATAGGGCGCATGAAAATAGCAACAGGTATACTGTATACTATGCATGAGATGATGGTGTTAAAAAGTATCACCGCGATTGTTCATGAGATGAGATTAACGTGCAAAGAGAGCAAATTGTCAAGAAAGTTAAATAATCTGTTATTATAATATAATAACTTTATAACTCATTGAATATAACAACATATGACAATAGATAAAAATTAGCTACAGACTGTATTACTACCAGTATAGACTGGAACTCACCTATGCTTTTTATGGCATAGGCAGCTCCCGGCAGGATCCGCCAGGAGAACCTAGCACAGCTGCACGACATGAGACTAATTAATTAGAGCGACAGAGAGAATGAGGTGTGTGTGTGTGTGTGTGTGTGTGTGTGTGTGTGTGTGTGTGTGTGTGTGTGTGTGTGCGTGTGTGCGTCAATTTAACAAAGGTGCAGACGATCAGAAATCAGCAGAGAGTGAGCAACATTTGAGCTACTGTATGCCGAATTGAAGTGGACTCGGCCCCAGACCTTTTTTTCCTCCCTGGAAATAAAAACGTCTGAGTTTCCGAGGCTACTTCCAGTAAGACGCCATGAGGGTGAGAAGCGTCATTCTGAAACAGAGCTTCTTAACACAATATATGCCCAAGACGTCCACAGACGTCCTAGGAACTACCGCATGTAGTGCCCAGGACGTCTGTGGACGTCTTGTTTTTTTTTTTTTTTTTCAAAATGTCAAAATGTGGGTCTAAATGTGGGCACCCCACTTCGCTATTTTGAAAGAATGAAAGGGTACATAATGTGTTAATACGGCACAGTTGAGAAGCAGGAGTTAATTTATTAATCTGGTGTCAGTGAGGTTAGATGTAGAGTTGCTGGCCGGCTCCATATACTGTATGCAGATCTAGTATGTCAAACCATGTATGGCTATCCAGGGTTTGATGAGGTCAGTGTCGTGATCTTCATATATGGAGATCCAGGTGATGATAGTCAGCTCCACATATGGAGATCCATGTGTTGTACCAACTTGGTTCATTTGCACGTGTGACTCGCGTCGCGGCAACCACACTGGTTATCAGACTGTCACAATATGGCCATATATTGACATTCCCATATATGGGCTTACCAGTATAAATAAACCCCAATTTGGCCAAGGCTGCCTAGTTTTTCACTAACCTTTGAAGAACCACCACCGCCTCGATCATCGTTCCGTTTCATAAAAATCCTCCTTAAAATATTGTGATCACTTGTAATAGTGTCCAAAAATATTCTGCGGATCCGACAAAGAGCAACGAGGAACTGCAGCCATTACGAGCCATAGACTAACATTGCGCCTCAGTTTCCCAGAAGCCCTAGCAAGCCAGTGTGACTCATCAATTTCCGGTTACGCCATCCGCGCCACTCTGTCCGAGGAAAACCACGTAAGTCTTAAAAGTTATTAGAAGCGGAGAATTAAACAATGATGAAAACGTAACTCGTGTTCGGGAGGGAAGCTTATATGTCAATTAATGAGGCGTGATGTGGCGTGATGTGTCACCATACTGAGGTGTGATGTGACACGGGAAATGCAGTTCATAGTAACTGCGACCTACTGTCGCAACTATACTAACCTCGTGTCACCAGGCTTTCCTTCATGGTGGAAAGCCTGGTTTTCATTCAAAAACTGAGCCGTGTGAATGTGATCCACTTAAGAAAAAAGGAAAACATAAATTGGTTTCCGGTGTTTGTGTTTCAGTTAGCGTCGCATTGTTTTTGTTCCCCTCATAATGCGAATCAATTAGTTTAGTCCCGCAAGTTACACTACAAGTTAGAATAAAATATCTGGATATACCAAAGGATTATTATACCAAAAGAAACAAACCGATTATACCAAACTAAACACATTTTAAACTACTAGGTATAGGGGGGGGGAATCATTTTGGATGTGCACGGTGCTCTTGGGTTCCACCGTGGGTTATATCCTGTCTAGACCGGATCATAAAACATAAAAAGAAATTGATCCCAGGCTGCTACTGCTACTACTGCTGCTATTGCTACTGCTATCAGTTCTGCTACTGCTACTACTGCTACTACTACTATACTGCTATCAGTTCTGCTACTACTGCTACTGCTACTATACTGCTATCAGTTCTGCTACTACTGCTACTACTGCTACTACTGCTACTACTGCTACTACTACTATACTGCTATCAGTTCTGCTACTGCTACTACTGCTACTACTACTATACTGCTATCAGTTCTGCTACTACTGCTACTACTGCTACTACTACTATACTGCTATCAGTTCTGCTACTACTGCTACTACTCAAGGGGGCAGGCAGGCTTTCCAACGTTGAAGCTCTCCTCCCTAGTGGTAGGAGGAGGGACTACAGGCGGACCCGTGGATTCATGACCGGGAAACCCCGTGCAGCTGGGCTTTAACATTGAGCGCTCGGTTGCACTTCCGCATTTGACCACCAAAATTTGGTGGTCAAATGCGGAAGTAGACGTTCTCAGACGGTACTTCCGGCAGTCTTCCGGGTGCTTCAAAACGCCACTGAGCAACTTCCACTGACATGAATAGCTGGGGGGGCGGAGCTTCGCGCCAGTTCAGTCTCTATTATATATATACTCTATGCTACTACTGCTACTACTACTATAGCTGCCTGCCTGTCTCTCTCAGAACACATGCTGTCATTCTGTGCAATGTATATTGACTCAGACCTGTTATGTCAACATGTCACCTTCTACCAACAGTCCTGTTGGTACATGTATGTCAAACTGTTAACATGCATCCACCCACAAGATAAAACAAAAACATCAAACAAACCATTATAGAGTTAAACAAACATATTAGTTAACATATTAGATTAACTGAGCTACTGTAGGCTATATTCTGTTTAATGAATAATACTGTCTGAGTGGATGTTGTGTCTAATGTATATTATATTTGAATGGATGTTGTCTAATGTGTGTGTGTATAACACCCGGGAATCGAACCCAGGAATCTAACCCGGATCTCCCACATGGGAAGGGAGATTAAAGACAAACATGTTACAGGATCTCCTCACTGGTCAACAAAAACACCTTGAAGACCTTAACAGGAGCCCTTGTACAGGGTTTCTTTGACTATGCATGCACCTCCTGGTACCACAGCACCTCAAAGGCCCTTAAAACCAGGCTCCAGACTTCCCAAAACAAACTGGTCAGGCTCCTACTTGATCTAGCCCCCCGAACCCACCTCACCCCTGCCCACTTCGACAGGCTGGAATGGCTTAGGGTCGACGACAGAGTACAGCATCTTGCAATGGGTCTGGTCCACAAGATTCGATACACCACCAAGATACCCATGTACCTGTCTAGATACTTCCTTAATGTTAACGAAGTCCACACCCACAACACCAGAGGGAGTGCAACGAACCATGTACAACCCAGATTCGGCACAAACAAGGGACTAAATTCTTTTCGCTCCTATGCCACCAAAATGTGGAACGCCCTACCAACTGTCATTAAGACATGCGAATCCCTTGACTCCTTCAAAACCGCTCTCAAAGGGCACCTACGGATGGCTGCAATTCGAAACTGGCCCCCGTAAAATCTGAATCCCCCCCCCGCCCCCCCCTTCTTTCCCCTCACTGTATATATTTCTTTTCCCTTTTTACCTCCTTTTTGATGAATTCCTGTTCTGTCTATAGAAGTGTCTATTTGTCTCTAAATGTTTTGATGATTTGAACATGGTGGACCCTGTTGGAAACAAGTGTAATGCTTAATTGGGTCGTCCACTCACAGTTAACAGCCTTTGTATTGAGTTTGTGCTTGAAATGTACTGTAATTCTGCAAACTGTTAATAAATTCTTCAATCAATCAATCAATCAATCAAAACTACTAGCCTAAAAGAGCATCTTTTCTTGGCCAGGGGTAGCTTCGGGAGACCGCAGGCATTTTGTTTTCAAAGGGGGATAAAAGCCTGGGTGAGCCCAGCAGGAAAAGTGCCATAGGAGTGGGAGTGAACCTTGTGTTTCACTAACCAATAAGAGTGCAGATGGGCGTTGCTCCAAATGTGGTCAGTGTTCTCCGCTAAATGGTAAATGGTGCATACATAGATTGTGCATTACATTCACCCATTCACACACATACTTTATCATACACCGATGCCATAGGAAACCATGCAAGGCACCAACCTGCTCATCGGGAGTAATTAGAGGTTCATAGTCTTGCTCAAGGACACTTCGACGCAAACTCAGAGGGAGCCCGGGATCGAACTGGGAACCTTCTGGTTCCCAACCGGCAACTCTACCCCTGAGCAACTGCCGCTGTGTGGTGGACCTTCAAAACATTACTGCGGGGGGCACATAGGTTGGTGAACCAATAGGAAATCGGCGTCTCCAGCGCTAGTTTGATCCACACCTCTCTGCTCAGAAAAGCACAGGGCTCTTTCAGGCTAGAAAGAGATATTAGGCTTTTGGTCTGCAGGTCATGACACAGACCACAGCTAAGAAGACACTGGTTACTGCAAACTGGTAGAACACCTTCACATGCAGGATGTTGAAGGATGTATTTATACTTGTTCTTGATTTACATATGAGCCAGATTACTGATTACTGCACTGCACTGTCTCTCTCTCTGTGTGTGTGTGTGTGTGTGTGTGTGTGTGTGTGTGTGTGGGATAGATTTTGTCCTGGTGTGGGAGGAGAGTTGGGAGGAGCAGTGTGAAGGTAAAACGAATGTCACCGCCGCTCACCGCCGGAAACTGAGGGAGGACTTCCTGGCTGAACTTCAAACTGTTGGTGTCCTCCAACAACGGGTAAGCAAATACAAGTGATTGGTATTTAATTTAACACATTGTCTGCTATAGACGCATATTTGAATAGCCATCTGTTGTCTGCGATTGACGTATATATACGTGTTTTATCGCTTTTATGGATCTGAAACGGCACCACTAAAAAATACTTTTTGCCCTGAGCCGGTTGCTAGGCAATGCCTTGCTCTCCCCGACACGTACGGAATGTGCTCACACATGCGTAGACTACTGTTATATTATAGGACCTCCTATGGCTCTTTACTCGGAAACTACGCCGCTGTCCGTTGTGCTGATCAGAGTCAGTCCGTAGTGTTAACAGCCGACCTCTCAGCCAATGGGATAGCATTGCATTGCAGCCAGCAAGTTGCAACAACAACCAACTAGTTATTTCACCCGCTAACAGGATGATCCTCAATCGTCTTAGACCAATCTTAGACCCTCTACTGAGAAACTCACAGAACGGCTTCCGCCCGGAACGAACAACAGTCGGGCAGATATTGGCACTGAGGAGGATATTGGAAGGGGTATGGGAGCGCAACCTGTCAGCGGTGATCACATTCATTGACTTCCAAAAGGCTTTCGACACCATCCACCGGGGGAAACTCATGAGTATTCTACGTGCCTACGGAGTTCCAGAAAAGTTGGTCCAGATGATAGAGTCAAGCTACAGCAAGACTCGAGCCAAGGTCGAAACCTGCGACGGTGACACCAAAGAATTTGAGATTCTAGCAGGCGAGCAAGCTCAATGCCAAGAAAACAAAGGTAATGACAGTCAACACCGAGGACAAAACCATTGCCACTGCAGACGGGACGGTGCTCGAGCGAGTCGAGGACTTCAAGTACCTCGGGGCCTGGACTGCCTCAACTGAACAGGATCTGAAGGTTCGGAGAGCACTTGCCTGGAAAGCTTTGCACGGGATGAGGAGAGTGTGGAAATCAGACATGGGAGAAGGCCTTAAGAGTCAGTACTGCTGTATGGGGCCGAGACATGGACCCTCACAGTACAACAGGAAAAAGCTCTGGATGGAGTCTACACAAGAATGCTACGAATGGCACTAGGTGTCACATGGACGGACCGCATCAGAAATGTGGACCTCTATGGGGACCTACCACGGGTCACGGACAAAGTCAGAGAGAGAAGGATGAGGCTGGCAGGGCACTACGTCAGGCACCCAGAACTTTTGGCAAGTAAATTGACTCCATGGGAGCCAACCCAGGGCAAAGCCAGGAGGGGAAAGAAGCGTACCACCTATGTAGACGTGCTGCGGCGCGACAGCTTGGCTAACAACACTGCAGAGCTCAAGAACCTGATGTTGGATAGGAATTTGTGGAGGGCAGCGATCCAGGAATCCCGAGTTGGTGTTGGCTAGACCTCACTCTCGCAGCAACTAACTAACTAACTAATTTCACCCACAATTCTGCAGATATAATAACGCAGCTGGTAATTATGACTATGTAATCAATTCTTGTTTATCTGGCAGTGAAGGATAGTCAAAGGGACAGCGGGGGCGGGGGCGGCACGGGCCCCCATGAGGAATATGAAAACTATTCGTCCCTGGCCTGTATGGTGTTCCTGAGACGATGATAGCGGCATGATATTGGCAAGCTACAGTATAGTTGACTCGAGCCAAAGTTCTGACCCACGATGGTGAGACTGAAGAGTTTGACATACTCTTGGGCGTTTTCAGTGTGATACGCTGGCTCCTTTCCTGTTTATTGCCGCGGCGGAAACATGCCCTGACACTCGCAATCAGTGGCAGGGAGACATTCTCCCTGCCACACTGGGACAGTGTGTTTTAACAGCAGGAGAGGTGAAGAAAATGCCAGCACTCATTGTATGTCCTTTTACATGATTTTATTTACCTCTGAGACTGAAAACGTACGCGTTTCGGCCTGTATGGCCTTCCTCAGCGTTTGTAGCAGGAGAACAACGGCAACTCTGGGCGATAGAAATCTCCTGGTGTCATTAACTATGTCCTGGTATTGGTGGTATGGGCCGCTATCGCCAGACGATGTCATCCAAAAGATTTTCATGTTTTCGGGCGGCGTTCCTCCGCCCACTTTTCGACTATCGCCAGTTCGCCTGCTATTGCCAGTAGTTGCCGGGCCCCATTGACAAATAATGCACTTCCGGAAAATGTATCTGGCTGTCACCCGCTGTTAAAATGTGAGGAAGACTCGTTGAATACATCCCATCGCGATCACAGACCTCGACTATACAGATGTAATGGCAGATTGCCTAGTCTGACTCGGACACAGCAGAGAAAAGAATTGGGAACTATTACTGGCAATATAAATAGGAGTGCAGGAAGATTGGCCTCAAGCTCATTGCCAAGAAAACCAAAGTTTGATGTCATTCAAAATGAAGGACACAACCATTTTTACTGCCAGCAGGGCGATGCTGCCTGGACTGCCTCGACAGACAGGATCAGAAGGTCTGGCGTGCAATCGCCGGTAATGCCTTGTATGGATTACGGAATGAGGAGTGTGGAAATCTGAGAAGGAACATGACCGCAAGGTGCAGCTGTTCATGGCGACAGTAGAATCAGTACTGCTGTATAGTGGACGCTCACAGCGCATGTCACATGGGTGGACCACATCAGAAACGTAGACCTCTACGGAGGCCTCCTGCAGGTCACGGATGACGCCAGGGAGTGAAGGATGAGGCACTGTGGGATGAGCTAGGAGGAGGAAGCAAATGACATGCTCTTATATTAACAAAATTTGTGAAATAAGGGAATAGCATGGACTTTGCTGCTGCCCATGAGGTGCTGCTGACTGACTTCTTTAGTGGTTATTTATAGACTTCTCTGTTAATAATTTAGATGAAGCCTTTTATACTAGTGTGTTGCACTAGTGTGGTACACAGAAAAGTGAAAATATGTTTTTTTTTAACTGAATTGTTATTGACCTTTATCGATTCTATTTATTTGATGACACACATGTTTTGTTATTGTATTAATTCCCTCTGCTACCCTACACACGCCCATATGCACACACGCACACGCACGCACGCACACACACACACACACACACACACACACACACACACACACACACACACACACACACACACACACACACACACACACACACACACACATTAAAACCCAGTTAGTGTTTATCTTTTTTATTGATGTTTGCACTCGTACATTGTGCACAGGATCTGTGTCAATAAAGAAGTCACTGAATCAACCAATTAATGTCATAGACCAGGACACCAGGGTAGAGTAGGGAATGTCGAGAACATAAAATGAATGTTTGCCTTGGTAAGACTCCGTGTCAACAAGCTTGAACAGAACCCAAATGTCATCACATTGATGCTCTAGCTAAGTGCTTGCTTTTCACCCCCTTTTTTATTTACTTTTATTATCATGCCGTAGTGTGTCACTGCTGTTGTTTCCTACTGGCTCACCTGCCAAGTAGGGCCAACTGTTTGTATATACAGTAGACAGTCACCAAAGCCGGATGCACCGCAGTGAATTAGAATCCACAGCAGACACAGTTGTTAGCCACTTGTTAACCACTATCAACCTGATGTATCCCTTTTGAGGGGCACTCCTATACAGGTTTAATGTTTGTTTTTAGTTCAATGTTTGTTTTAAAAACGCTATTGACAATGAAGGGACAACTTACGTATTAGCGCCCCTCGAGTCACACGGGTGTGATTCTTTTGGTTATTACACTCTTATTTCTTATAAAACACAACTAAAGACCGTTCTGTTTGTCGCTGCCTTTGATTGAGGTACTTTTATTTTCTATTTTATTTCTCTCCTACACTGTACATGTATCTGTTATTTATAGCCTATTGTATTTCCTTTGCTTGTTGTTCGGTGTAAAGCATATTGACTTTCCAAATAAATAAAACTGCCTTGCTAATTACAGGAAAGAACAAACAAATCTTCCAAAATAGTGAAAATAGTAGGCTACTGTAGATCTACAAGCTAGACTTTAACGGTTTAGACTAATGGCTCATTTAGTCGACAAGACTGAACCTCAGCCTAGATATGAATACCATGAAGACATACCGTAGTCATTTGTTCTCATGTTTGTGTTACTTTGGCTTGAGTTTTCTTGACCACAAATGGTTTCCTAAATTCAATGTACAGATTATTTCTTTTTTTTTTTTTTTTATGTTTTTTTTTGTGGCTTTCGCCTTTATTTTATATTTTTTATGGAGGGACAGACAGTAGGCTGACAGGAAATGGGGAGAGAGATGGGGGAGTGACATGCAGTAAAGGCCGTCGGGATCGGGAGTCGAACCTGCGGCACACTGCCAGACTGGATTGCCAGCCAAGGTGCCTGGACCGCTGAGCCACGGCCCAGGCCTACAGATTATTTCTTGATGGTATATTGTTGACTGATGCCATACGTTCTTGGTTTACCTGGGATCCTAGTTTACTGAGGCAGTGGCACTACCATGTCTCTCTGCATTTTATGTATTAAATTGCAAATTGTTGCTACAACTACTATCTACTATTACTAGGTATTTTATATAGGCTGATTAATGTGCGTGTGTGTGTGTGTGTGTGTGTGTGTGTGTGTGTGTGTGTGTGTGTGTGTGTGTGTGTGTGTGTGTGTGTGTGTGTGTGTGTGTGTGTGTGTGTGTGTGTGTGTGTGTGTGTGTGTCTTTCCATTTCTCAGACAGAAGTTCAGCAGGCAAAGAACAAGATCTGCTATGTTCTCCTTAGCGCCCCCTGGAATGTAATGTGTTACTTTGCTGAAGAGATCAGTCTCCGTGTCCCACTGGAGGTAAGCTGTCTGACCCCTAACCCTTAACCCTTAACCCTGATCCTAACCACAGCCCTAGTTCCCGTAACGATGCTAATATACTATGTACAATTATGTTATACTATGTTAAATTTTGTACAACACAGATCATTAGATGAAATGAAATGAAATTAAATGATTACTATATTTACCCAGGGTATCTGGGCTAAGCTCAAGAACTTGTTTCCAGCCAGGCCCTGCTCATAGAACATTTAATCGTAGTGGTTCAATGCCTTGTTCAAGGGCACTTCAGCGGTGGTAATTTTAACGTGTCGGACCGCTGATTCGAACTGGCGACCTTCCGGTATCAAGATCGCTCCGCAATCCGTTCGGCCACCGCTGCCATAACTAGTGTGTACTGGTGCAGGAGGTACAGATAATTCTAACTATAGTGTGTACTGGTGCACGTTTGATTGATTGATTGATATGTTTATTGACAATGTTTACATGCACAGAAAATACACATATAATAATTATACACCACCATCAAAAGGATAAATGCAAGAAAGTCAACGGCTTATTTCCATTGCAGTCCCTTAAAAATAAATGAGTGTGTGTGTATGAGTGTATTGTCTGTGCCAATGTGAGTGTTTTAAATAATAATAATAATTATTTTCATTTTCTTTTCGTGTGTGTACATGTGCCTGTATGTATATGTGTGTGTGTACATGTGCCTGTATGTATATGTGTGTGTGTGCATGTGCCTGTATGTATATGTGTGTACATGTGCCTGTATATGTGTGTGTGTGCATGTGCCTGTATGTATATGTGTGTGTGCATGTGCCTGTATGTATATGTGCGCACAAGAGACATGGGTATACATAACACAAGTCAGGAAGATATGCCATCCGTAAAACAAGAGAAAAAACATTTACAATTAAAAAAAGACTGGGGCACCTGAAACAGAAGATAGGGTAGGATGTATCCTGCTTAGCCGCTAGGTTTAGTTGTCTCCACCAGGCCGAAGGCATGGGGAGAGAGTATGTTTTGCACTCCGCGCCACCATGAGGCCGATTTAGGCAAAACACATTTCTGTAGATTACCCGTACACATTTTATCCATACATCACACAATTCGGTATACACTATCTACATAGTCATGTGATCAACACGGATTTGCACCATTTCCCATCTTCCATCCTGATTGGCTAATATTGGCTTCCAAAGCTCACATGAATGGTCCGTTTCGAACAAAATGCCACAAATCACAAAAACAGTGTGCAATTTCCGTGAAATTATACACGCACATTTCCACTAGGCCGAGGATGACATGCCACTCATTATTTTCCAAATCAGCCTCATGGTGGCGCTATAACAGGCCAATTCCTGTTTTTAGCTATAACTGCATCAATCTGTATACAACGTATGTATGCGCACTCCCTAGAGGCCATGGAAAAACATTTTCCCTGCATCCCTCCACATCTGCCGGTTATAGCGCCACCATGAGGCCGATTTCTGCTAAACACATTGCTTATGTTAGTCGCACAGATTTCATCCAAATCTCACGCAAATCGGTACACACGATCTCTGTAGTGATCAAGACGAGTCTGTTGGATTTCTCAAAGTTTTCAGGAGTGGCCTGTTTCGTTCAAAATGCTGCACATAAACAAACAAACAAAAAAACATGTTTATATTACTCCTAAACATTTTGCCAAACATCACACACCGTCCTATCCTCCTGGTGGAGACCTGTGCCCAGAAGGGCACTTTTTCTAGTTTAAGTTTAAGTTAGTTCCAGTTTATTCAGCCATATCTTCAGGGAGGACTTGTGGTACAGAGTCTACAGACCATTCTAACTAGTGTGTACTAGTGCAGGTACGGTGGTACAGTCCATTCTAACTAGTGTGTACTGGTGTACATGGTACAGTCCATTCTAACTAGTGTACTGTGTACTGGTGGTGCAGGTACGGTCGGTGGTACAGTACTACAGTCCATTCTAACTAGTGTGTACTGGTGCAGGTACGGTGGTACAGTCCATTCTAACTAGTGTGTACTGGTGTACATGGTACAGTCCATTCTAACTAGTGTACTGTGTACTGGTAGTGCAGGTACGGTGGTACAGTACTACAGTCCATTCTAACTAGTGTGTACTGGTGCAGGTACAGAGGTACAGTCCATTCTAACTAGTGTGTACTGGTGTACATGGTACAGTCCATTCTAACTAGTGTACTGTGTACTGGTAGTGCAGGTACGGTGGTACAGTACTACAGTCCATTCTAACTAGTGTGTACTGGTGCAGGTACAGAGGTACAATCCATTCTAACGAGTGTGTCACTGTGTATTGGTGCAGGTGGTGACCCCCCCGGAACTCAACTGGACCAAGGAAGTCCTGGAGAAGTTGTCACTTCCCAACCTGCTGAGGCAGGACGTCCCCAACCCCCCACCGTACCACTACACCTGTGATTTCAGAAACAACAAGATGGAGAGGTAAGACTCCACCTTACTACTACACACCACCAGTGTTAATTTTGTTGTCGACTACCTTTTTTCAATGGCAAACACTAAATAAAAACTAAAGTTATGATGACTAAAACTGTGACTAATATTATTGACATTTGTGTCAACAAATAAAAACTAGACTAAGTGGAGAAGAGATCCAGTAGCCTACAGGTTTGTTATGCTCGGGTGTTGCTCACAACGTGTCACGCTGTGACGCATTGTGAGCTTGTACTGTATATTGGCTATTTTCAGCATGCAACCAAGGGTATAAATCAGCCATTACGCCATCGATGCCCGCCAATCGATGCCCGCCAATCGATGCCCGCCAAAATACACTTTTGTCGACAAAATCAATGGTGTTTAGTAGATTTAATCGACTAAAACTAGACTAAAACTAATTATTTTCAGTGAATAAAATAACACTGCTTACCACCTGCCACCTGATTAAGAAATCAGGTGGGAAGTTAGGAATGCCATGCCTCTGCTTTTACCCACATACACCCCCCCCCCATCCCTGCTTCTAGTAAGACTAAATTCAATACATGCATTTCCTTTTGGTAAAAGTAGACTAGACTGTCTGCTATGTTTGACATTTATGTTTGATTATTAAAAATAGAATGTTGACCACATTAACCACATCAAGAGCTAGCTTGGACCACGTTTTCCCCCCATCTACACCAAATCTTATCGCCCAAGATAGGCGATCTAAAAGCTCACATCATGTCATGGTGCAACACGTTATTGCCCGGAATATGTATGCTGGGGTTTCAAGTGGTTAAATAGCGAAAACAGTCAATCTACAGTGTTTAAAATGGGCTTGTAGATCTGCTACCTCTGCTATTTGTCATATGAAGAGATACAGATTTGTAATATTATGAAATTGCCCCTATGCTGTTTGAATGGGAAATGCAAATGTTTATTGAATACAGAACATTGTTTCAGTCCAACGAACCATCATCAGATAAAGGTCAGTTGGTCCGAGACAACTTATGTAAGAAATGTCCTCCCTACGCACCTGTGTGTGTGTGCAATGTCTCGCTAGTGAATGTGGGCACATGATAAAGAGGAACACATTTGAATTTTACTGGCAGTTGGAGGTACAGTCAGTTGTCAGCAGCAACTGCAGAATGACAATGACACACAGGAGAGGTTCAGGTAAGAGTAGAGTCAACAATCAAACCAAGACAAATACTCAGAATATCTGAATATGAATGAATGCCAGTGAAACTTACAGTATAGTTAACCACAGTAAACCACACTAAACCCAAGCAAGCCTAACCAGATTGTAGCTTTAACTAGAAAGGTCGCAATTTTTTAAAATTGCAAAGTGTGGTTGCCGCAGTCGCTTACATAGGCCCCTCCCACTAATATTGCCAGCCAATTATAATGTCGCATCACCCCTGTGATCATGTGTAAGTAATTCGGGGCGGGGATTTATGCCCCCAAAAATTATTGCGACAAACGGTTAAATTTTTCGCATTTGCGGCGCCCCCTATGGATGAAAATGGAATTGCTTTTGGCTTTTGGTTGATTGAACCACCCGCGACATTTGATTCAAATCTGGAGTTGATTGGACGTTTGGTTCGTGATTTGTGGCGGTTTTTGTAAAATAGGCCCCTCCCACTAACTTCGGAAGCCGATTGCGGCCGAACGATACGCACTATCAAAATTCCGCCTGTGGTGTTTTCATCGGAAAGGTCCAGAGATCATGTGTACTAATTTTTGTGAGATTTGGACAAAATCTGTAGGAGGAGGAGCAAAAAGTGTGTTTTGGAGAAAATTCCAAATGGCGGAAAATCTAGGAAGCCAGGGAAAACTTTTAGATTTTATGACCTACGGTTCAAGAGTTATAAGCCAAAACGTAAAGTGGGCTGTTATAGCGCCACCATGAGGCCGACCGATATCATTATAAGTTAATTAATTTTAGTAATTATTATGAACCTACTCTCCAAGTTTTGTAACTATAGTCCTTACAGTCTCCGAGGAAAAAATATGTGATTTTTTGCATTTTCCCATTCATGTCAATAGGGAAATTTAATTCACTAATAAATTCATATCAATTAAACTATAGAACATTTCTCTTAACAAAATACAAGCACACCATTCCCGATGAAGCCGGTCAATTTGAGATATGGCTCAAGTGCGTGCTGCCAAAACTGTGGGAGGAGTAGTGCGTCAAAAAAAAGGTTACTCCTATGGAAGTATAAAGTGTTACAAGTACTATAGTCTGGTTGCCCTTTGGGCCACTAACTAATAGTAATTAATATAACCCATGACTACATTTATGGTTAGGGTGTAAGATAAATGTCACACAATGGAAGAGTTCACAGCATGCCACTGCAATTCACAGATACATCATACAGTACATCTAGTGGTACATCTAGAATCTAGATGGTGCATAGAGATCTGGTGGTAGTGGCCAGTAACCCTGTGGGACACCTTTACTAATTGAAAGACAGCTGGTTCTAGAACCATCAGCAACAACACAACTGCCTGTGTTCTTCCTGACAGGTAATTTGAGAACCACCTGATGTGATGTCCAAATCAGGTATTGATCGTTCTTAATTGGAATGCCCAATAATAAAAAGTTAGGTAGAGAAAGGCAACCAGCGGTTTTATGACGGGAAAAGGGTGGAGCTGATCCTAGGAGTTTTCCAATTCCAAATTATTTTCCAACACACAGAATCAAGCTTCCACACAATTACAATGTATGATGATCACGTGCCATGGATACAAAGATAACGGAGTAAACAGGAGTAAGCACACTTTACAATTTCCCAAAAGGATGTAGTTAGATGGTTAATAGTGCTAGCGGCAGTAGCTGCACGTTACATGTTACATGTTACATGTTACATGTTACATTTGTACACAGGTTTCTTGGCAGTAGGGACATGGAGACATTCTTCAAACCAACCCAGAGACATCAAGTGGTGAGTGTCTCTGTTACTACATCTGTTAATTACAACCAATTGGTTATTATTATTAGCTACTACTATGTAGTAGGCCTCACCTTCGATCGTTTTTTTCTTAAAGTCGAAGCTTCTAGCCCTAAAAACGGGACAAATGCAATGCTTCGACGACGGGGCCCGGGGGGGATTAAATAATAAGTCAGTGATTCATGCATCGTGGAGCTCAGGTTCATGGATTTTAAGGGTAGCAGATCTACAAGCTCTCATGCTGCAATGCGTTGTGGGCTTGCAGCTATTTGGATAAAAAAATCGAAAGTTCGAATTTTGTGCCATGTGTGTGTGTGTGACTGTGTGTGTGTCTGTGTGTCTGTGCGTGCCTGCCTGCCAGCTGTATGAGATCTTAGCCAGAACTCCATATGGTGTCGTGGAGAAAGGTGAGGTGGGAATTGACCGGCTGGTCAGTGAGCAGATCTTCACTGCTGCCTTCCCCCTGCACCAGGTACACACACACACACACACACACACACACACACACACACACACACACACACACACACACACACACACACACACACACACACACACACACACACTTGTGGACTTTGCTTGTAACAATCAAGTATTACTATATGCAGTATTGATACTTTTACTTAAGTACAAAAAGTGAGTACTTTTTCCACCACTGCTTCCCATAAACAATGCAGGCTTATGCACAAACAGACCAGGGGAAATAGTCTTGTGTAGCCGCTAGCCACACTACACCTTATGAAAGCCGAGGAAGGAAGCTTTAAAATATCTTTAAAACATATTTTTGAAGTCCCATTAATTCTAAGCAGCAAGTCTAGATCGTTTTTCAGAGCTTCCATGCTCCAGACTGTATGACGGCAGCATTTGAAAATTGTTGGGGGCAACACAGTCGGGCTCACGAGACTAGCCGGAAATATCAAACCAATACATTTGCTCCCGCATGCACCTGTACACAATCAGTAAAACCTTCTGTCTGTCTGCCTGTCTGTCTGCATGCGTGCAGGGTCCCTGTGAGCAGCCGAGAGGCCCTGCGGTGCCTCCAGACTGTCTGTCTCTCAGACAGATCCTGTTAGAGTACTGGGCTCGCTGGTCCCGCTGGAGGAGGTACCAGCCCCTGGACCACATCAGAGAGTACTATGGAGAGAAGATAGCCCTGTACTTTGCCTGGCTGGGTAGGATGCATGCATGCCACTGTTACCAACCATGATACTGTAATATGAAGATGAGGCTCTATGTGATTCTATATTATCTATAATACTATCTATAATCTACTTCACATTATACAAGTTTAATTTTCACTACTGTGTGAAAACTAGGGCTGCCCCGATCCCCGAGCAAAAACTACGTGATCGGGACATCCCTAGTGAAAAACACAGCCTCTTTCCCTTTTCATCAAATCTTTTTTGCTTTATTTGTTTTTGCACATGCAGGACATTGCATATTAACATCTGCACTCCCCACATAAAACATAAAAGCATAACAGACACATTACACTAGGAAACAAAGCATAAAACATACATACAGTACAAGAAAGATTTCAGATTTTTATTGAAGGGACAGCCCCTTGAGATGCAGCATCTCATTTTCAAGAGGGACCCATAAACAAACAAAATACAGAAAAGCATACTGTACACAAATGCACAAAACATGCAGTACACAGATACAAACAGATATACAAATACATCATACATATATACATACACAAATAGCTTGCTCACCCTCTTCCACCTACACCACCAACCACCACATAATACACAATGGAGATAAGGTCACAGTACACATATTTCAGTGTCATAATTGGTTACAGTCAGGTTAGAAGCATAGACAAGTTGAGTCTAGATGTGAATGTAAGGAGGTCCTGAAGCTACTAAATGATGAGATGAATCTAAGAGATAGAGGGAGGTTGTTCCAATCGAATGGGGCTTTGTAGCAGAAAGACCTCCGCCCAACCACATTGGAGATTTTGGGGATTTTAAAGTAAGGGTATTGTAGATGTCTTAGGCCTGACATCTACAATGGTGGAGAAGCTGAGGGTGTTGAAGGTGGACACTGGTACCTGTAATTGGATCCTGGATTTCCTGACACAGCGGAGGCAAACAGTGAAAGTAGGCAACAAAACATCCAAAGCCATTGAAGTGAACACAGGATCTCCTCAGGGATGCGTACTGAGTCCCCTATTGTTCACTCTACTTACACATGACTGCAAGGCCAGGTTCAGAAGCAACCACATAATACAATTTGCTGATGACACCACCGTGGTCGTCCTCATAACCAAGGGGGATGAAGCTGCCTACAGAGAGGTCGAACAGTTTGGCAGCTTGGTGCAAGGCACACAATCTTTCCCTCAACACCAAAAAGACCAAGGAAATGATTGTCGACTTCAGGACTAGAACCAGGCCACAACACCATCCTATGACCATCGATGGCTCA
>NC_136792.1:23971083-23988583 GCF_951216825.1 Electrona antarctica
TGGATGCCAACGATGAACCTCTGCCCCAAAATTTCCAGAACGGCCTGTTATAGCGCCACCAGGAGGCCGCTTTGTGCAAAATCAGTTTTTGGACAGTACACCTACAGATTTTGTCCAAAAATCACGCAAATTGGTACACAGTCTCTCTAGAGCCATTCAACGAAACTGCTCTTTCAGATTTCTCAGACTCCATCCTGATTGGCTAAGATTGGCTTCCAAAGTTCGCAGGAGTACTCAGTTTCAAACAAAATGCTGCAAATCATGAACACATCGTGTGATTTCCGTGAAATTGTGCACGCACATTCCCACTAGGCCGAGGAAGAAATGCCACATGAACATTTTCAACTTACCCTCATGGTGGCGCTATAATTGGCCGAAAAGTGTTTTTACCTCTAACTGCACGGATCTGTGGATAACTTTGTATGCCAACTCCCTAGAGGCCAAGGAAAAACCTTTGCCTGGAATTTTTCACATCTGCTTTTTATAGCGCCACCAGGAGGCCGACATATGTAAAACACATTTTCTAATATTACTCCTTCAGATTTTATCCAAATTTCACGCAAATCGGTACACATGCTCTCCATAGTCATGTGATCAAGACGGGTTTGTTTGATTTCTCATAATCCACTCTCATTGGCTACGATTGGCTTCTAAACTTTTCAGGAGTAGCCCGCTTTGTACCCGTTTTGGACAAATCGCCACAACTACTCAACGCAGCGCCCGATTGTGGTGAAACTGTGCATGCATATTCCCACTAGGCTTTGGAAGAAATGCCACTTGACAGTTTTCAAATCAGCCTCATGGTGGCGCTACAACAGGCCAAGCTGCGTCACACACACACACACACACACACACACACACACACACACACACACACACACACACACACACACACACACACACACACACTGCTCCTAAACATTTTGCCAAACATCACACACACACTCCTATCCTCCTGGTGGAGACCTGTGCCCAGAAGGGCACTTTTTCTAGTTTATTATTCTAATCTACATTTTGTATTACAGTAAACTATGTCCAGTTCATATTGGTGTTTATGTTCTGCTCTAGAGATGCATCGAACTCAATCCCAATATGAAGACATGTTCATCCTTAAAGTCTTCATCTTCCAGTTTGTCAACTTCTACTCCTCTCCTGTTTATATAGCTTTCTTCAAGGGCAGGTCAGACACAAAGACACAAAACTCAAATCATACCGTATTTCTAGTGTAACCAGTGTTTAAAGTATGTTATTGAAATTCTGTAATCTTCTTTCTGTATAATTTCAATCACAGCATCCTGCTGACCTGTTTCTATATTCTCCAGGTTCATTGGTTACCCTGGGAAGTATCACACCCTGTTTGGAATGCGCAATGAAGATGTGAGTGTGTATTCTGTTTGCATGTTTGTATGGACTATGGAGACAAAAGTTTTACATTTACATTTTTAAGACAGATGTTAGCTCCACCCCTGCCTCCTGATAGCATTTACTATGAAAACCCCTGTCATCAGTCACATCACCCCTGTACTACACCAACTCCACTGGCTCCCCATCAAATACCGCATCGACTACAAGATCCTCCTCCATACATTCAAAGCCATTCATAACCTCGCCCCCCATACCTGTCTGACCTTGTCCACGTCAACATTCCCACCCGGTCTCTTAGGTCTGCCTCCTCCATCACTCTGAAAGTTCTCCCAGCCCGTCTGTCCACCATGGGGTCAAGAGCCTTCAGCCGCTCTGACCCTCACCTCTGGAACTCTGATATTAGAAACTATCACTCTATCACCATTTTCCAAACTCACCTCAAACCCACCTGTTGTCTTCTGCATGCTGCAAGCTGTACCTTAGTTATGTTTTGCTTTTAACTGTGTTTGTATAACCATTTTTAACCTGTTGGCGACCTTGAGTGCCCTGAAAGGAGCCTTATAAATAAAAAGTATTATTATTATTATTATTATTAAAACCTGCATCTCCCGTCTGTTAGTCATGTCGCCATATGATCACGCCTCGTGACATCACACCTCCATATATGGTCACGCCTCATGACATCACGCCTGCATATATGGTCACGCCTCGTGACATCATGCTTTGTGTCACGTCACGCCACCTATATGGCCATCTCCAGATCACGACACTGACCTCATCTAACGCTGGATAGCCATACATGGAGAAGACTGGATCATCACCTAGATCTGCATATATGGAGCCGGCCAGAAACTCTACATCTGACCTCAAACCTCAAACCCTTAGATCTCCATATATGGAGCTGACTTGTTCTGACATTCTATATGTTGATTCTTCTCCAACCGTCCTTCCAGTTCTGACATTCTATATGTTGATCTGACCTCATTAAACCCTGCACACTCAAGACACGCTCCATTTTTGGCCAGTACAGAATTCATTCCATATGTTGATCTTACCCCAATGCCAAAGCGCCAGCGCTCGCCCAGCAGTCTGCTGTCACCCAGGCGGATGCATGCACGCGACCTTGAGGTTTAATCTAATATTGTCAGTTTTAAATTGTCAGTACAGAGTTAATACAGATTTCAATCATCAAGGGGAGGTAAATGTAAATTCCCATAGAAAGGCTCCTTTGTACATAATAGTGTTGTTGAAAACATGTATTATTGTGTTATTCTTTTATGCTATGTTGATCAATTGAATAGGACCACAATGTTATCCTTTTAGCCTTAGGACTATATTTTGCGCCACCCCTGGCTTACCCTTTAATACCCATTATTTGCCATTTTGCCGATCTACAAGATCACAACGTGTCGATGTACTGAGATCGGCTAGTTGAACTATTTTAAAATGTTTTTCAAAATAGTAAAAAATGGCAAATATGTTTAATGTCTAACTGCACCAAGTGCTGTTTACATTGCTGACTAATAAAGTATTCAATCAATCAATCAATCAATCATCAACTAATTTAGTTGGGGCAGGTATAAATAAGATTTATCTTCTTCCTGCTCCTTTTCTTTTCTGGTATGGAATATGTAAAAAAATAAGTACAAAGTAAAAATGAATATGATCATGTAAAACCATAACTGAAATGAAATAAATAAATATGAAATGAAATGAAATGTATGTCCCCCTATATAATTGTAGTGTGGTCCTGGAGGCTGTCTGATAGAACTGGCACAGGAGCTGCTCGTTATCATGGTTGGGAAACAGATCATCAACAACGTCCAAGAATTCATCTCACCGTAAGTTTACATTTACATGGCCTCATAAATGACAGCCATAAACAAATACCTTGCACTTTGAATTTCAAACTTTAAGTTTGAAACAACTAACCAACTACAGTAAGCCCTATTTTATACAAGCCCAAAATAGTGATACCAGGTTGAACGTGCATGGTTAATATGTAGGATCTTGAACAAAACCAGATGAATATAACCAGTGAAGTATTCCCACTGTATGTATGTACGGTATGTAAAGCACATTCAGAAAGCTTAAGTCATGATAGCAGAAGCTATGCATGCAGTTAAGGTCGATTTAAATCGTTCGACGATTTACATCGTTCGACGATTTAAATCTTTCGATTTAAATCGATCAATTTAAATCGTCGAATGATTTAAATCGATTGATTTCAATCGATCTACAAGCTCAAAACGTGCTGCTTCGTGTCGCATTTCGAGCTTGTAGATCTGCTACTTTTGATGCTTTTGTGTGAAGCTGTATGATCAAGTAATTAATTTATTGATATATGAACGATTAAAAAACCCCACAAAAAGTTAAAATATGGAAATAAGAGCAGCAACTATATATATTATTTAAATTGTAATGTAAACCACATTCAGGAAACTGAAGGCCTGGTGGCAGAGGAGGAACATGACACCTGTAGAGGAACCAGAAGAGCAGTCACCCTGGGAGAGAGACTACCAGTTGCTGCTGTGTGAGGGACTCTTCGACGAGTACCTGGAGATGGGTGCGTACTGCATAGCAAACACTGGCTACCAAGCAGTATATAGTTACAACGCTCCACACGCCAAGACTCTTCTCCCTTCTGACTCTCAAACTATGGGATGAACTCCCAATTACAACTGCAGACTCACTCCCAATCTTCCGCCGTAGTCTGAAGACTCACCTCTTCAGACTCACCTCTTCAGACTCACCTCTTCAGACTCCACCATAGCCTGTAGCTCTTGCCTTAGGCTCGACGACGTTGCAGGCTTATACAAGGCCAAAAAATATAATTTAGATAGCATGTTATGTAGACAGATGCCAGGTCATTATTGACCTGGCATCTGGCTATAGTGTTTATAGTTTCAATGTAAGGATATTCTACTGTCACAGTTATTACACAATTTAAATGGCCTAATCGTGATTAATAATTAATAATCAACAACAATCGTCATATATTTAAGTCATTTGTCTTATTACAATTGTTGTTAAAAAGCCTAAAATGCATTTTGCCGAAAAGGTACCCAGGGCAGGACCTTTTTAATGTCTGACTGTACTGTACCACATACTGTTTACATTTCTGACTAATACAATTATTTGTATTAGTGTAAATTCTGTACAAGTTCAGTGCCATAAAACACAATTAAATCGTCAATTACAATTATTTATTTGTTTGACAATTATGATCGTCAAGTAAAATATAATCACCGTGACAACTGAAGGTACTACACACATGGTTCACAATGGTACCAAACCTTTTTTCCTCTCCTCTCCTCTCCTCTCCTCTCCTCCTCTCCTCTCCTCTCCTCTCCTCCTCTCCTCTCCTCTCCTCTCCTACAGTTCTACAGTTTGGTTTCATAACCATCTTCGTAGCAGCCTGCCCTCTGGCTCCAGTCTTTGCCCTGGTGAACAACTGGGTGGAGGTGAGGTTGGATGCTCAGAAGTTTGTGCGTGAGTATCGCCGCCCGGTGGTGGAGCGGGCTCAAGGTATCGGCATCTGGCTGGACATCCTGCAGGTCATCACACACCTCGCTGTCATCACCAACGTGAGTTTCTCTCTCTCTCTCTCTCTCTCGCTCTCTCTCTCTCTCTGTGTGTGTGTGTGTGTGTGTGTGTGTGTGTGTGTAATAATAATAATTGTGAAGCTTTTTCCACATTGATTACAGTTGTATGGTTTCATTCATTTGTCCATCCTTTCTTGTATGAAACAAAATTAATACAAGGGGCGGCGGTGTCTCAGGGGTAGAGTGGGTGGATGGTAACCGCAAGGTGTCGAAGTGTCTTTGAGCAAGACTCTGAACCCCTAATTGCTCCTGATGTGCTAGTTGGTGCCTTGCATGGTTTCCGCCGCCATCTGTGTATGAATGTGTGTGTGAATGGGTGAATGTAATGCACATCTATGTAAAGCGCCTTGGCTAAAGGCGCTATATAAATGCACCATTTACCATTTACGGAGATATCAGCCAGATGACGTCTTACGTTTTAATTTGCTGCCCTAAACAAAGTCCATAGACTTGGCTAGCAAACAAATTACTCATCATAACTAAACAAACATTAACGTCCATAGACTTGGCTGCCACATGACGTAATTTCGGAAAGCCATGCATTGGAGGGGATAGTGCCCCTCAAAAACAAGATAATGTTTACTTTTTTGTGTTCTAAACTTTATTATAACTAGACTGGTGCCCAGCTGTAGAGCACCCGAGTTGGTGGAACGATGGAAGTTAGAGATTCATGCCCCACCCGGCTATGCTATACCCTTTGTACCCGTGTCAGAGTACCGGTTCTACCCATATGTGTCCCTTTTATGCCCGTATATGGAGATGTCTGGATCTGTCTCTCTGTGTCCCTTTATTCCTATATGGAGGTCTGTATCAGGCATGCCCAAATATGGAGTGTTGTGATGTCAGAACAGGCCAGCTCCATATTTGGACCCTGGACAGGGGGTCTGTCCAGATCCCGGGGCAAGAAGCCTTTTGTGGCGGTTCTGGACAACCGTGGGTCAGTAGATACAGTAGATACTGTAGATAGGAGCTGGCGAAGTTTCCCTCAGTGTCACGAACTGTACTGTCAATCTGTCATGATCTATATTTAATCTGTGTACTCTTATTGTGTAGTTGTGTTCCTAGTGTTTCCTGTTCTGCCTAGTGGTGTTTGCCTGTCTTGTCTCACCTCCCTGTGATCACTAGTTTTCTCCACCTGTGTCCTGTTGCAACCTGTTCTGTTGCACCTGTGTCTAGTCTATATAAACCTCCCTGTGTTCAGTGTTCCCTTGTCAGATTATAAATCAATGTTACTGTGTATGTCCTGCTACACTTTACTGTTAATAAATATATTGGACTGCATCAGTTTGCCTGCCTGGTTCTGCTTCTGGGTCCTCACCTGACACATCGTGACAGTATAATCTGACCAACATGGACCCAGCAGAACTCCAGCAGATCGATGAGGACTTGCAAGTTATCGACAGCTATGTCAATGCAGTTAAAGAGACGACTTGTGTTCAGCAGCAAGAGATGGCTCTCAGGTTGGCCTTGAAAGAAACTTTTTGCTTTATGAAAAGGTATCCACAATTGGCTCATCTGGTGGATGGAACAGCCAGGCAAATAAGAACTTTATTGGCATCTTTGCTATCCAACAAGCCTGTCACTCCAGCTTGCCCTGCATCCCAACCTGCTCACCAACCTGCTCCTCAGCCTGCTTCCCTACCTGCTCACCAGCCTGCAATCCAGTCAATCAGGCTGGGGTTTGTAGACCTCCAGCCTGTCTGTCCAGAACCTGCCCCTGTTGACCCTGTGTTCCCTGAGCCAGCCGACGCTGAGACAGCTTCAGCTTTGGATCCATTCATTGGGACTCGCTTGGCCATCTTCAGGGGGAACCGGGTGAGGGGGCGTGGTCGCCATGGCTCTCGACGACGTCAACACTCCTCACCGCCCAGCGTCGCCGAGACGCGGCCACCGCCGCCCAGCGTCGCCGAGACATGGCCACCGCCGCCCAGCGTCGCCGAGACGCGGCCACCGCCGCCCAGCGTCGCCGAGACGTGGCCACCGCCGCCCAGCGTCGCCGAGACGTGGCCACCGCCGCCCAGCGTCGCCCAGATGTGGCCACCGCCGCACAGCAACGCCCAGATGCTGCCGCCGCCACACAGCGACACGTTTCCGCCGCCACACAGCGACACGTTGCCGCCGCAGCACAGCGCTACAGAGACTCCTATGTTGCTACCTGCACCCTCAGCTGCTAATATCCTGCCTGAGCCCTTGTCTCCTGTCTTTGTGGACGGCCTGCCTATGCCTTCTATGCCCTCCTCAGCCGACGACCTGTCTGAAGCCCGGTCAGCTTTATTTGCTGGCACCCTTCTGGAACATTCTGAACTGCCACAGGTCGCACCACAGAGGTCTGTTCGTTTCCCTGACCCACAATCTGTTTCTAGCCCTCATAACCCAGTGCCTAGCCCTGTCTTTGGTGTTCCTCCATTTGTCAGTCCCCCTGTTACTAAAGTTGCTAGCCCTCCTTGTTACCCTGTCCTGCCTACTAGTTGCTTGTCTTTATGTCTGCCTATTTGTATGTCTGCATGTCTGTCTGACAGTATGCTTGTGCGTTTGTCTGCTTCCCAGTGTTTTAGTCCCCCTAATCTGTTTACCCACCTGTTGTGTCAGACCGCATGTTTGTCTGCCTGTCTGTCTGTTTGTCAGTTTATTTGCCTGTCTCTTGGTTTGTCTCAGTTTGTTCCTGTCTGTTTGTCTGTGTGCTTGTCTGTGTGTCTTCCCACCTGCCTTTCTGTGTGACTCCTTGTTTTGCCCTGCCAGGCCAGTACAGTGTTTTGTTACTACTTGTTTAGAGCTTGTAGATCTGTTTATTTATCTGTTTTTGTCCACCAGCCAGTCATTCCTATGTTAGTTTTGTACCGCTGTTTCCCTCCTTTCCAACCCCCCTCCACCCACCCTGCTTGGTGTTCTGACAACCTTTTTTGGGGATGTTTGGAACCCATCCCTTGGGGGGAGGTACTGTCACGAACTGTACTGTCAATCTGTCATGATCTATATTTAATCTGTGTACTCTTATTGTGTAGTTGTGTTCCTAGTGTTTCCTGTTCTGCCTAGTGTTGTTTGCCTGTCTTGTCTCACCTCCCTGTGATCACTAGTTTTCTCCACCTGTGTCCTGTTGCAACCTGTTCTGTTGCACCTGTGTCTAGTCTATATAAACCTCCCTGTGTTCAGTGTTCCCTTGTCAGATTATAAATCAATGTTACTGTGTATGTCCTGCTACACTTTACTGTTAATAAATATATTGCACTGCATCAGTTTGCCTGCCTGGTTCTGCTTCTGGGTCCTCACCTGACACATCGTGACACTCAGACCGTTATTGGTCGTGTAAACTATTTTTTTGTTTTGTTTTATATAATATTGTTGTGCTCATCCACACATATTTGTATTCCGTTGTTGTTGCTTTTTTTTGTAAAAAAAACAAAGTGCTGATCATAAAAAAAGATCTGAGCCCGACCCACTGATTCGGGCCGGGACTCATCAGGCTCATTGTACCCCTCTAGTGTGTGTGATGTGTGTGCAACATTAGGTGTGTGTGTATTGATGTCTATTATATTATTATTCTTTTCCAAGGCGTTCCTGATAGCGTTCACGACGTCCTTCCTTCCTCGTCTGTACTATGCCCACACCACAAACAGCCTCCATGGTTACGTCAACTTCACCCTCGCAACAGCACCGGGAAACTTCTCCAGCACACCTTGCAGGTATAACAGCAGCAGACCTGTTTATGGAGAGCGTGCACGAGAACTGTGCTGTTCATCAGTCCAGCGTTTGGTCACATTTCAAACGTTTCAAATTTTTGCAGCGACACCATGCCTGGATGTCACATGACCAGATTTGTGATGCCCGCTCGCACACACACATGCCAATTTTGATTGGCAAGATTATAAAATATGAAAATATGAAAAATTATTGTGACAGATCACCTTGACACATATACGAAAACATACATTGTTGATACTAGTACATATCCATTCGGGGGATATGACATCTCTCTCTCTCCCTTCTGTCTCTCCCCCCTCTATTTGCCACACTTATAACGGTGTCCACCATCACAGTGCGGAATGACACACCTTCCAGCCAATCACAGCGCGCAATATCTGCGGACGCATTCCGTCCACACATTTCGTCCTCAAATTTTGAGGACGCAATATCTAGAATTATTAGTTAAGATTACATATTTCTGAGCGGTGTGGTGCTAACCGCTCCAACTCGTGGCATTGTGTGTAGGCTCTCTCCCCCCTCCGTCACAGCATTTGGCGTTCAAGTCAATGGCAAAATAAACGTGTGTAGCCCCCAAATGTCACACAATGCTCAACCAATTTCTGTAGATGGATTGGGTCCGCCAATCAGAGAAGCCAATTCCCTAACAACGCGACTCTGGGCGATACAAATCGCCTAGTGGGCGTTCCTGCTGTCATTACCTATGTCCTCGTATAGGTGGTATGGAAGGTAAACAAACAAAGCAACACATGAATTTCATTGGCTATCGCCTGCTATTGCCGGACGATGTCGTCCAAAAGATAAAATATTTTCATGTTTTCGACAAATAATGCACTTCCGGACAATTCGTATGGCTGTTGCCCGCTGTTAAAACGCATTTTACGCATATGGGCATAAAAGGGACACAGAGACAGACAGTCAGACACCAAGACGGACAGATATAAGATAAAGTAAGTCATTGTGGTATCGATGCCTTTTTAGGTATCGTGGGCATAGGGATCAGAATGGCGACCTGCTGCCTGAATATTTTCATCTGTTGGCGATTCGACTCACCTTTGTTATCGTATTTGAGGTGAGATTGCACGAGATTGGGTGTGTGCGTGTACATGCACACACGCACACACAAACAAGCACGCACGCACACGCTCATATTTCATATAGTCTGTTCCTAGCGAAAATGTAACTAATTCAGCAGCAGTAACAATAGCGTTTTCTCTCAGTCAGTTGATTCTTCATATCCATAATTCCATATGAGTGAAATGGCTGGGATGATTTGTTTATTTTTCAAACACAGTTCTTATATGAGGCGATCTAAAATCCCCCTATGGGGATTACAATGCAAATCAAAATGTACATGAACCTGTGGACTTAGCGCCCTTTACCGATATTGACGTCAGACTTCGGTGCTCTATAGCGTGTTCCTTCCACAAGCTACGTCCTAGCTGGGAAACTCCCCCTGTCAGGGGATAAGAAGCGGCCTGCTCACTCCTCAGGCATTGAAGGAAGGATGAGCTCAGTTCGGGGCTCTCCCCAGGTTGACAGAGGGAGAGTAGCGCCCAGGATTATAGCTTAGGCAATTGGCACCGGGTGAAGAATAGGTTACAAAATCAAGGGATAAAATAAAACTAGCCCATCCCCATACTAACTTTAGGCTTACTAATTTATTCAAACTTAACAGAATTAATAATTTAATGTATAAACATTATGTAATCCAACCATTGACACTTGAGCCAAGAGAGGAACCACCGAGCAAGCTAAAGCGAGTTGCCGTGCCGAATGTTGCAAAAGCCGACTCAGCGCTGTTCGAGTTGCAACCCGATAGGCACAGAATTGTAAATTTTGTGGGGAGTGCGGGAAAAAATGTAAAGAAGCGCTTTGTGGATCCTTAGATGTAGAAAACTGTAAAGAGGTGCTTTTGGGGAGGGTTTTATAGATTCAGGACAAGAGTTTTTTTTTAAGTATATACCTTTGTTTATACAAAATCACAGTGGAAGGAAAACTGATGGTAGAGCTCAAAGTGACTACTGTGTTGGGCTGCTGGATGCAAGGGGTTGGGCTCTGTGTGTCTGGCAGAGTGCGTTTGGGTTCTACTAATAACTGGTTGATTGTCAGCATGTGGTCTTCTTCATTGGCCATATGATCGACCTGATGGTTCCTGACATCCCTGAGGAGGTGGAGATCAAGATAAAGAGAGAATATTACATGGCCAAAGAGGCCCTGGCAGACAACCAGGTAAGTACAGTCTATGTCTGGCAGCAATCTCTTATCTGCACATTCTAACTTTTTGAGTTTTTTTGTAAATTAATGCCCTACTTGATCATACAGCGTCACACAAAATCATCAAAAGTAGCAGATCCACAAGCTCAAAATGCAGCGGTAAGCGGTTGATTTTTATTTTCTGGAAAATCTTTTGAATTAATTTGAAAATTGTAGGCAACAGCAAATATATATATTTATTTGTGAGTTTGTGATAAAAGAAATCTGTGACCCATTGTCTGGGAGGTCAGATGGGTGGTCTGTGTGCATTTTCAGGGCATGTTAAATAAGGAGGTTACTGTTTTTGAAGCTTAAGCTTTTAAAATAAGGCTGATGGACCCCTTAAAAGTTATAGTGACAGGTGCATAGGACAACCAGGACGGGCCAAATGTTCAGAAAGGGATCTATAAGATGTCAAATCAAAGAAAAGGGTTCCCACATGTACACTGTCTGGAACTTAAAAATCACACCCGTGTGAAGTGAGGGGCGCTAAAGCGTTTACTAAACAAACTTTGAACTAAAGACAAACATTAAACCTGTGTATAAAATCAGACCCGTCTGAAGTGAGTGGTACTGTACTGTACTGTACTGTACTGTACTGTACTGTACTGTACTGTACTGTACTGTACTGTACTGTACTGTACTGTACTGTACTGTACTGTACTGTACTGTACTGTACAAGCCCTCCTACCTGGCCTGTGTGTGTTATGTCTGTGTGTTAGGCTGTGCAACAGTGACACTTGGTAGTGAACAACGCTATTTTTGTGCTCGGACACAGGGACACAGCCACACACATAGCTGTCTATAGGAGTGGTTGCACCACTCAAAAAGGATGGTCTTTATTAAATCATGTAATGAAGAGCATCCTTTTTGCAAGTTCCAGACAGTGTGCATGCGTATCCCTTTCTGAAGCTTAAGTTATAGCTTAACCTTGAAAGGCCTGGTGGTTCTATTTCGTCCCTGCTGACCGCCAGAGGCGGTGCTTAAGCACTGAATACGTCCCTTCGCGCATGCGCCGTCGAGTATTTTATACCAACAATGTCAATTTTGACCCCATGATGACCCGGAGTCGTCTATATCTTCCGGCAGTCTACAGGGGTTCAGTCCCTAATTTCTTCTCGCTCGCCTGTGAGAACCAAGTTTGCACCGAGCTGCGATGTGTTGCTATGCAATGCAAGATGTAGCCTATGGTGCCTGCCGAGTCGCTGGTAGTTCCGTGACCGCATCGGTCGGAGTAGCGGCTGTTCGCCCTCCAGGAACTGCGACTATGGATTTTGTTTTACTCCTCTATGGTTTATTTGGATTCGCGTGGACGCGGTAGCGTCCAATCTCTCTCGCCGGTAATGAAGGCGAACAAACCTCCCTGGACAAAAGGTACGTTATCGTATGATATATTGCATCATGGCATAACCTCTTGTGAGTAAAGGCGGCGTTTGCGCCACCTCCCTGCTCCGCATACGAGGTTTGTTTGACGGTGAACGCTAACAGACGTTCAAATTATATGATGTATTGTATCATGGCATAACCTCTTGTGAGTAAAGGCGGCGTTTGCGCCACCTCCCTGCTCCGCATACGAGGTTTGTTTGACGGTGAACGCTAACAGACGTTCAAATTATATGATGTTTTGTATCATGGCATAACCTCTTGTGAGTAGAGTCTGCGTTCGCGCCGCCTCCCTGCTCCGCATACGAGGTTTGCGCGACTGTGAACGCTAGCGCTTATTATAAGCGACTATAAGATTTGCCGAAGGATAAGAACACTGTCATATTACCTTCGTCTGATAAACACGCTCCATTCTCTCAGCAGTCAGCATATAACTTGTGATATAAGTTAAGTTAGTTAAGGCTAACTGTCATTTTCTGTTTGGCAAGCCTTGCTGGCCAAAGCCATATACCGATAATATTGGCAGCGCTCAAGCTTAACTGCTTTCGCGTATAGCGTGTCTTCTTGTTGTTGTTGTTAATAATAACAATAACAACTTGTTATTATTAGCCCGGTACAGGAGCAGCTACCTGCGTCCTCCCAGGGTATTGATGTGGCTACCAGTAGTTTGTAGCTCAAGAGTATTAACAGCTATTGGTGTACATAGCTTGTCTGGTTATTAACCCAGCTGGCCCCCAGCAGTGGGCCTCGATACTGATGCTGCTACCAGTATGTCTGGAGCTCAAAGCTCTAACAGTGTTTTGCATACAGTGGGTACACTTTGTTTTTTCCCCACAGGTGCCCCTGGGTACCTTTTGGGGCCTATTAGCCCAGCTGGTCCCCATCACAGGGCATCTGGCGCTGCTGCCAGCGTAGCTCACAGCTGCTACCAGTAGCTTAAAGCTAAAGGTGTTTATGAACAGCTATTCGTGTAGGCTATAGCTTGTCTTGTTGTTAGTAGCCCAGCTGGTCTCCAGCATTGGGTCTCTAACTGGCGCTGCTACCCGTAGTTGTAGCCCAAGCGCTTATTATACTATTTGTTATAACAGCTATCTGTGTATAGCTTGCCTTACTGTTTATTGGCCCAGCTGGTACAGGGCAGGCAGCGTATGCGCTCCGCTCCTCCAGCATACGGCCTCTAGTTTGATGTTACTTGCTACTAATCGTTTGTTAGCTCAAGCATTTATTAACAGCTATTGGTGTATAGCTTGTTCTGTTTATTAGCTGCAGCTGATACAGGCAGCGTACACGCTCCCTTCCTTCAGCAGGCGGCCCCTATCGGTGGAGCTATTGGTTGTAGCCTTTTCTCCAGTTTGTGTTGGTTTATTTAACCAAACTTTTGGCTGGTGTAGGCAGCGTTAGTGCTCCCTCCTCCCAGCATGAATGCGTAGTAGTGCCTTGACTAGCGCATTGGAAGTGTCTTTTGTTTCGCTCTGGACTAGCAAACATAAATAATAATGCACTTGGAGTTTGGATAAACGTCATAGTGCTGTGATAAACGTTCGCATAGGAAACACTACAGCCGCTACATAGCAGCGTCCAAGCCTCGACTGAAGGCTACTTTATTATCATAATTTATAAGTAAGCCTCAGCTGGGGGTACAGGTAGCGTGCAAGCTCTCCTCCCCCACCGCGACCATGCAGGTCGCACAGTCTAGCTAACAGCAGCGTCTGTGCGCTGTTCCTATGACGCACTTTACATCTGGTTAAATCTCAAAGTGCTACAATGAGCATTTGCATAAAACGTAAATGCATATTCACATGCTGCGGCAGGTATAGCAGCATTCAGTTGTTTAAGTTATATGCCGATCTAAGTTAAAGCCTCTGCTGGTACAGGCAGCGTACGCGCCTCCTCCCCCCAGCATATGGCCAACACCTAGCAACCAGTAGCGTCCGCGCCCTGGGCTAGTTGGGACTGGTGTGCACCGGCCAGTCCAGAGGAACCGGTGCCACCACAACGGAGAGCTCCCACTTTTGTACCTCGAAAGCCTCTGCTGGTACAGACGGCGTACGCACTCCCTCCAGCATATGGCCAACACCTAGCAACCAGTAGCGTCCGCGCCCTGGGCTAGTTGGGACTGGGGTGCACTATGCCGATCTAAATTAAAGCCTCTGCTGGTACAGGCAGCGTACACGCTCTCTTCCTTCAGCATATGGCCAACACCTAGCAACCAGTAGCGTCCGCGCCCTGGGCTAGTTGGGACTGGTGTGCACCGGTGTGCACTATGCCGATCTAGATTAAAGCCTCTGCTGGTACAGGCAGCGTACACGCTCCCTTCCTTCAGCATATGGCCAACACCCAGCAACCAGTAGCGTCCGCGCCCTGGGCTAGCTGGTGTGACTGGTGTGCACTGGCCCGTCCAGAGGAACCGGTGCCACCACAATGGAGAGCTCCCACTTTTGTACCTCGTGTGAAGCTCCCCTTCAGCCGTGAGCCGACCTTGGTCCTGCCCCGTGTGCCAGGAGGAAAAGGTCTGACCGCCGGCCACAGCAGATCTGAGAGGACTCGGCTATCTGCGGAGCTGGCCCACATGAGGTCCATGCTCACCTAACATAACACCTAGGCACCTCGGAGGGTTCGAGTGCCTCCCCCTCCGATGCCACAGCTGACTCGAGGACGATGTACTCTCCCCGACAGCTTAAGCTATGCACTTCCATGACTATGAGGAAGATGCAGAAGACGGTGCCTCCCAGGCATCAGAGCCAGCCTCCCACTTCTCAGCTCAGGACCCACTGGCCGAGATGGCTCCATGCGCACCTTCATGCGCATAGCCGTGGAACGCTAATTGTTAGTCATACCACAGTAGGCAGTCGGATCCTCCAAGCGCCTTCTTCAGACGCGGGTCAGCCCTCACCGTCACTGGAGGCATTTGGTGTCATGTCCTCAGAGAGAGGACGGCTGATGTCCATCCTAGCTCTAGCCCATCGCCAAGTCGGGCTTTCACAGTCAAGCCTGACTGAGGAGCCTCTCTTCCTTCAGCATATGGCCAACACCTAGCAACCAGTAGCGTCCGCGCCCTGGGCTAGTTGGGACTGGTGTGCACCGGTGTGCACTATGCCGATCTAGATTAAAGCCTCTGCTGGTACAGGCAGCGTACACGCTCCCTTCCTTCAGCATATGGCCAACACCTAGCAACCAGTAGCGTCCGCGCCCTGGGCTAGCTGGTGTGACTGGTGTGCACTGGCCCGTCCAGAGGAACCGGTGCCACCCGCCAAGTCGGGCTTTCACAGTCAAGCCTGACTGAGGAGCCTAGGCCAACTCTCCGTAGTCTCCCTGAGGAGCCAGGAGCACTAGGTGGTTCAGCTGTGCAAGAATCGCTGGAGCAAACCATCCAGGTGGGGAAGCCAGGCTGCAGCATGCAGGCCTATGACACATCACGCCTCCCAACGAGCTCCAACAGAGATGAAATCACCGTCCTCTGAGCTTGCGTATCACCGCCGGCCCACACTAGGCCAGTGTGTTCCTTGGCGTCCCACGCAGGGACCTGCCTGTGACTCTCCGGGCTGTGCAGTGCCTTCTGACGCCAGCCCCCCATATCCGGCGGGGTCAAAATGGCCGTTATCAGCAACATGACGAGAGCCCTAGTATCAGACCAGGAGTGATGTGTCCTCCTGCCCAAGGGCGCAACAGAGGCCGTAGATCCTCAGTCACACCAAGGGAAGTCCGATCTACATACTTCCTCGTGACGCAAGACAGACTGTTGTCGACATGTCTTGAACTGATGGGACCCAACAGCGTTATGAAGTTCATGCTCTGCTCTACAGCACTTCCTGCCGTACCTTAGAGGCAAGCACATTCTCATACGTTCGGGCAACACCTCGACCGTGTATCATGCAAGTCATCGGGCGGGGCCACGTTTGCTTGGCTGCCGTAGGTGTCTGGACCCTCTGACTTGGGCAGCCCCCCCCCCCCCGATCAGCCTATGGGCAAGTTATCTAAGTGGAGAGCGGGACTACATGGTAGGCTCTCTCCCATCAAAAGCTTCCATGAGGGGAGCGGTACCCCATCCAATGGTGGTGAACACTAATCAGAGGCTACCTCGGCAGAGCGGAGGTGGACCTCCTCACCCTAGAGTCGCTGACTCACTAACCTCTCTGGTTCTCCCTAACGGAGACATCCAGCCCTCCGGGCCAGGACGCAATGGTCCGATGGTTTCATAGAACCTGAACGCCACAAATGGCTGTCAGCCCGCAGGCCTTCATGCCACATAGCCAGTATGAACAGAACGACCTGCATCGTTCCGACACACATGGCCCTAAGTAGGCCACCGCCCACAGGGCACTATCCTTTTAAATGCGCACTGGCCAGAGGCACTGCATATGCCTTGCCACTGCCTCTCTGATACGACCAGCGCTTCAGAGAGTTCTTTAGGAGGGTCACACCATACTTCTGGTTGCCCCCCTCCAGCCAAGAAGTACTTGGTTTCCTCTGCTGAACAGACCCAGTCGGAGGACGCCATGGCGTCTCCTCGACAGAGGTCTCCTCAACTGGGAGGCGGTCGGATATGGCATTCAAATGCTCGACGCCCCCAACTGTGTGTTTGACCGCTGGCAGCCCTGAACCGCTGCCGAGCAGCTGTGTGGAACCAGCCAGGCATGCCACCCTGAATTCAAAGGTGCCATGACATCCATCAGACTACGGTACGATAACCGATGGAATCTATTTCCAACTGACGTGAGGGTCAGAGCAAAGACCTAGTGCGCTGCTCTGCCTACCTTTCTGGAGTTCCGCAGTCCCTCCTAGACGAGGGCCGATCTCCTACTCTAAGAGCATAAGTAGGGGAGATATCATGTCGATACGCTAGAATCAATATCGCACAGCCACAGTGGGGGCACGCCCCGTTTGTCAGTGACTTGCGTCTGGAGCAAAGCTCAGACAGCCTGAGTGTCTCTGTGGCCGAACACAGTGTTCCTCCTGAGGGTGCTGTCACATACACACCTCAACCAGCCTATACGGCTAGCACAGTCTTGCCCTCCACCAGGAGAGTGGATTGACAAGCGGGAACTATTGCGCCCAATGTGGGCCCTGAGAGCCGCTTGTTAGACCTGCCGCATGCATTCGGCGGTCAGAATGGCTGTTCCGTTGTGACGATGGCCCTTTCAAAGGTGGCGCTCTCTCCAGACAGTGCCCGCCCCACACTATTGTGGATGCCA
>NC_136792.1:23993583-24001083 GCF_951216825.1 Electrona antarctica
CCAAGCGGGTGACGTATATTGGTCCATCTCATAATCTGGTCTGAGAATGCTATGTTCTGTGTGTGTGTGTGTGTGTGTGTGTGCGTGTGTGCGTGCGTGCGTGCGTGCGTGCGTGCGTGCGTGCGTGCGTGCGTGCATGCGTGCGTGCGCACGTGCGTGAGTGCATGGCCCCTGTAGTGAATGGGCTAATTTTCAGTTGAAGTCATGACACACCAGTGTTCATGGTGCTTCATGCTGAATGGGACATTGTGCAACAACATGTTCACCGACCAATCACAGGAGAATTGCCAATCAACTGAATGCATGCAACGTGAGTGCAGTGATGGCTGCATAATGTATAGTTTATCTCTCTATAACTGATTCCCTGTAAAGGTATAGTGCAACAGATAAGGACAAAAGTTCAGTACAATCCATAGTAAATATATACACAATCTGGGAACCCATCTGCAAAACAAAGGGAAAACAGCGCCCTCTTTTCCTTATACAGTATGTCTCAAGAGACTAATGAACCAACATTATAGATAGATAGATAGATAGATAGATAGATAGATAGATAGATAGATACAAATCTATTGAGGGCCTCCCAACTCCAAAATACTGCAGCTATAGTTCTTGCAAGAACCAAAAAATCTGACCACATTCCACAGTTCTTGCCTCCTCACTGAGCTACCTGTGGTTTTCAAAATGGATTTTAAAATGGTATGGTTTGTTGAACAGCTTTGCACCCTGCTTACATTTCTGACCTGTCTGACCCTTTACCCTCCCTATAATCTTAGATCCGCAGACAAGCTATTATACTCTCCACCCCCAGGACAAGACTGGTAACAGAAGCAAATACTGGAGGAATGGAAAGCTAGACTTTGCTTTCATGTTTTTACTGTATTTTACTGTACTTTGCTGTTTTTATGTCTGGGAAGTACTTTGTAAACGTTCAGACACTCGTGAGTCGTGACTAAAGAAATCACTTGTTTAATGTTGAATTTAACAGCATACACAGTGTGAGTTTAATAATTAACATACATACATAGGCTACGCACAAACCTAAAGTACCGTTAATACAGTAATAAAACTGCTGCTGTCTCTCCCATAATTTTTTCATGCATCTCCTGTAGAGTTTCATTACAATAAATGCTAATGATGCAGAATGCAAAGTCTGTGCACGTAACACAAACTGATCAACCACACAAGCCTTGCCATACAAGTACAACTACTGTAGTACTACTGCTACTACAGTAATACTATCTGTCTGTCTTCATGTCAAAATTCTGAAGTGAATTGATCTCCCCAGATAATCACTTCAATCTGCAGGTGAGGATTGCCTTGCACACGCATGCATGCAAGCGCTCGTGCGCACGCACGCACGCACGCACGCACGCACGCACGCACGCACGCACGCACGCACGCACGCACGCACACACACACACACACACACACACACACACACACACACACACACACACACACACACACACACACACACACATCCCACCTGCTGATCCCAAAGTAACCAAAATCAGCTTTTCTCCCCAGAGAACCGCAGCATGAACAGCAGAATGAAATAGAATACAATGCAATACCACAGAGCATATAGGACAATCAGAGCCAAATGGAAATCTTCCGAATCTACTTGTAGGCTATTTTATGAGCTGCTAAAAGACCATATGAAAAGGTGTAACGATGGAAGCCAGAGCGAAATGCTTTTCCAATCTCATCTCTGAGAATTATTGCAACTCCAGAACTCTGTTTATAGGACCATTGAGCAGGTTATTGGGGCTCCACAGAATGTCCCAGATCCTCAATCAGGCTTCCCCTGACCGCTGTGAACCATTTTAAACATTTTTCTTTATTGCTAAGAAATTTGTCCGGGAAATGCAATTCAACAATTGAGTACCACAGACGAATAACAGTCTAAGTCCACACTATTGATCCATAATATATAAATGATAGATAAGGGTTCAGGACAACAAGGCCTTTTCGTGGAGGGGTCAGTCTGAAATTTGGACTTAGACTGTTTTTCGTCTGTGGTACTCAATTCACAATGCCAATTTTATTGATATATTTGTTTAAATCCCTAGTTGGTGTTGGCTAGACCTCACTCTCGCAGTAACTATAGGTCGTTATCACATCTATTCCATGATTTCATGATTTCAAACATCAGTATACCCCTCATAATGGGAGAGACAGTGACGCATAATGGTTTTCTTTCATTGGGAACAGTTTATGAATGCAGCTTGGAAGCAATTTATATTGTGCTTTGAAGGCTAATAAAACAGTTTTATGAGCTACTATATCATTGAATTGAAGAGCATTATATTTAATAACAGGGCACTGCATCCATGGTGCAGTGGCCATGTGTAGCTAATCAGTGCTGATTACACCTCTCAGTAATGGCTGCCTCCAAGGCACCACTCTGTGGATTCATATACAGCATACATTGCACACATGAAATTCTCCTCTTTACTTACTTACTTACTTACTTACTTACTTACTTACGCCTATAACTTTAGGCATAGGCCACGAACAAGCGCTCTCCAGACATCTCGGTCCTGGGCCAGTTTCTGCAGATGGCCCTATGTGTGGCTAGCCTGGTAGAACCACTCCCCCTGCTGGACAACATTTGCATTATGCCAGCTAAGGGTGAGTCTGGGATCTCTCAGGCAGAGAAGATGTACTCCGGACCAATTCTGGCCGGAGCGATATGCGGCTGTATGGGGCTGCTAGAGGCAGGATCAACGCGAGACTCATGGCATATTGAAGCTGTGCCACAGCGCAATGTAAACACAACCTAACAAGACTACAACTCGAAATTATTATGGAGATATCAGATTTTTGTCCCGCTGCTTCCGGGTTCATCGTTTCTGCCTGAGAGATCCCAGATGCAGGCAGGAGGAGGGAACTTGTGAACTCAGTACTGCCGCAATCTGGCGGAGTCAGGTTAATGTGTGGCCAGATCTCTTCACATCTGCATCCAGGTCACGGTGCCAGGTGTTTAGTGGTCTGCCCCTGATGTATATTTTATGCACCAAGTGACCCATATGTCTTTGTAACAGTGATGGTTGAGTGGAAGAAAGGCAGGCGAGGCAGGTTCTAGTCGTCACAGAATCTGATCAGTTTTATTGAACAGAATCACTCAGTACAAGGCACCACGGGCAAATGCCCCGTGGGATTCAGTGGAGTCACATCGTATAGCTGATCTCAATGTGAACACACAGAAGTTCACAGCATCACAGGTTTATACTAACTTCAAAGTCCCACCTCCGTGGAAACAAACAGGCTACCTCCGCTTTATGGGAGCCAATCAGAATGTTTCCCTCACAGGATGTTCCGGTGAGGGGAGGAGGGATCATGGCACTAGCTCATGTAACGAACTATATGTTTTATACCAATAAGACTTAATTAAATACCTATACTATATATGCAGAACATTGTTTAACACATGTAATGAAATAGTTTAGACTGTATTCTTAACCGGTCTAAATGATTAAGCACAAATACATTGTAGACTCATGTCGATTCTGAAGGAGAGCAGAGAGCTCTCACCGCACAGCTGTTTGCATGCAGTTGAGATATATTACCAAGATAAGGAGCTGCCCCCGAACCCCCTTGGGGTGTTTGACAGCATTCTAACAAAGGCTTCGTTTTTACAAGCCTAATTGTAAATAACTCTAGCAGCTTACGGTTGTGGTCACCACAGTATCGCATGTAACATACAATTCCTGTGAGCAGTCTGGGAACCAACTGTCTATAAAGTAACAACTGACTGACATGTGTCCATGTTCATACCAGATCCATCACCCCTCTTCTCTTCTCCCTTGTGGCCAGGTTCCAGAACAGGACATATCTTGTGATATTTGAGTGTGGCCAATCCATCGCCAGCGTCTTTGGAGTACAGGGTGTTGGCTCGTTTGCTGCCACAGTTCCAGGTTACTGATTGTATTTGGCCAGTGAATTCTGAGGCCTCATTCACACGTACCAAACACCAATCAAGCAATGTTTGGTCGTTTTTTTGTTTTTTTGGGCCACCACAATGCTTTTCCAATGGGAGTCACATGGTTTGATCAAACATTTGTGTTTGATCGCTGATTAATGATTGCTCCCCCCTCATCAAACAAAAATGTTTGGTCAAACCATGTGACTCCCATTGAAAATGAATTGGAGCAGCAATCAAAAAGCAATCAGGCATCACACACGGACCAAACATTTGTTGTGTAGGTGTGAACTAGGCCTGAGGCCTCATTCACACGTACCAAACACCAATCAAGCAATGTTTGGTCGTTTTTTTGTTTTTTTGGGCCACCACAATGCTTTTCCAATGGGAGTCACATGGTTTGATCAAACATTTGTGTTTGATCGCTGATTAATGATTGCTCCCCCCTCATCAAACAAAAATGTTTGGTCAAACCATGTGACTCTCATTGAAAATGAATTGGAGCAGCAATCAAAAAGCAATCAGGCATCACACACGGACCAAACATTTGTTGTGTAGGTGTGAACTAGGCCTGAGGATTCTTCTGAGGCAGGTGTTTATGAATGTCTTGATTCTTTTCATGGTTGTTCAGTTGTACAGTTGTTCTCCAGATTTCCTCTCCATACTGCAGGACTATGGAATTAAAGATCCTGATCTTTGTGTTCATGGAAAGATCTGAGGATCCCCAGACATTCTTCAGCTCTTGCCTTGCCAATCCGAACATTTATATAGGCATCTGTTCTGCCCAGTTTGTCCACAATACTGCCTAGATAGGTGAAGCTCTCCACCTCCTCTAGTGCTTTACCTTCTAGTGTGATGGGGGTAACGCTGTCTGTGTTTATTTTGAGGACCTTGCTCTTTCCTCTGTGGATGGTGAGGCCAAAGCGTGTTGAGTTTGATGTAGTCTCTCAAGACAGACTGTTTCCCAGGGGTCGCTGTTTTCCCGAATATTTGACGATGGGATTCTCAGATTGAGTTTGATGAGACTATGTTGGGTTTCTCTTGCATTTGCTGATGAGTGTGGGAAAGAATTCAAGGGCCACAAAATCAAGGTCATCTAACTGTGTCCAATTGGTGTCCACTGGATGCCATTTATTTTCTGGGCTGTAGATGTCTTCATGACCCAATCGATGGCCAACAGGAACAGAAAAGGTGACAAAGCCTTGCCTCACTCCTGTCCTCAAGGCATTGGTGAGGTGCTGCCCTGGCCACCCTGCAGGTCAGCCCTTCATAGGAGTTCCTGATGATGTTGGCGATCTTCTCAGGTGCCTCAGCAGTCTCCAGATAGTCTGTCTATATCCACACTGTCAGACGCCTTCTCGTAGTCAATAAAATTCATAAAAGAGAGGTGAGTTCCACTCCAAAGACTCCAGAATGATCCACAACGTTGTGATCTGGTCAGTGGATCTGTTCTTACAGAAACCAGCTCCTAGATATTGTTACCACCAACCTTCTGACGGAAAATCTTACATTGGTCCTCACATTTGATTTTATCTATTGTAAGCAGCTCCCTGTCCTCTGGGTCTGTTCCTCCCTTTTTCAAAACTACACTATAGTCTCCCCCCTGCTTTAAAAAAAAACATGTTCCTCTGCATTGAACAATTACAGGCCAATTTCCAAACTACTGTTTCTGTCTAAGGTTTTCAAACGGGTTGTTTTCACCCAGCTGTTCAGGCTAATCAAAGAGCGAAACCTCTTTGAACCCTCTTTAGCCTCCACAGTATGTAAAAAAACAAACAGAAAAGACCCCAGTATACTGTAGAGCCCTAAGGGACTCCGGTCAACCATATAGGGTTTAAGTGGTTATGTTCCCGGAACTACGTTCATGCGATGTTCAGAAATGTGTAAAAACAACAACAACAACCAAAAGACAGTTCCGCCAGTCCCCTTCTATGCCAGATGGTAATACAGTGTTAACAGAATACCGGAGCTACAGCAGAGGGTGAGGTCACAGATGGGGCTAACTCACAGCCAAATAAAATATGCACAATAAACTCCCAATCAAATAAAATACTCACATTTACACACTCGCCCTGAAAAGACAGCTTGGTGCGTCACGCCGGTCTCCATGGTAACCATGCAGAAGCATTTAAATGTGTGTTAATGAAACCTAAACAGGAAATGTCTTACACCTGCCACTCAAACAACCATCCAACTGCACGACTCTGTACAACACAGGTGCGTGCGTGCGTGCGTGCGTGCGCGGATTGATTGAGTGTCCTTCAGATACAAGAAGTGACAAGGTTCAATTTGAAGACAATTAGCACTAAAAGCTTAATTGGCCCCAAAATACACCCTAATATACAATCTCTGTGTGTGTGTGTGTGTGTGTGTGTGTGTGTGTGTGTGTGTGTGTGTGTGTGCGCGCGTGCATGTGTGTTTTTGTGTGTGTAGTCCTGGAAATTTGTGGCAATTAGTTGCTTTTGGGTGTTAGGTGAGATACCAGGCAGTCATCAGTACACGCACGCACGCACGCACGCACGCACGCACGCACGCACACACACACACACACACACACACACACACACACACACACACACACACTAACCACATCAGTGAGCTCATGCTTTTCTTTGCTCTTCATTCCCAATGAAATTATCAAATTTATAATTTTCATGCATCTCCTGTAGAGTAGAGTAGAGTAGAGTAGAGTAGAGTAGAGTAGAGTAGAGTAGAGTAGAGTAGAGTAGAGTAGAGTAGAGTAGAGAGAAACTGTTTTAACAGTTTCTTCACCACCATTGCCACCACTTCCCCTGCATCCAGGTCTTTACGGTTCTGATCACATCCAAACTAACTATGAGAAATGAAGAGCTCAAAAACATGCATTCTCATTTAAACCTGTGAAAACTCATGATGTATAAAAAACAAAGCCAACGGCCATGACAACGTCCCCACCAGATTCCTCAGAGAAGTGGCAGCCTCTATTGCTCCAATAGTAGCCCACATTACAAATGTATCCATCAGTCAGTGTCACATACCACAGGATTTCAAAGTGGCGTGAGTAATACCTCTGTACAAAAAAGGAAACAAACTAGAACCTGCTAACTACCGCCCCGTTTCCATCCTTTGTTCCACCTCAAAGGTTATAGAGAGATAAATTCACAAACAAATCAGCAGCTACCTAGACGAGCGTAACCAAAGAACAACATTTCTGGGCAGAATTTCCTCGTTTGTCAACAAAAGTGCTCTCAAGTGCTATCAAGTGCTCTCTAGCGGGAGCCCTAATTCAGCCCTACTTTGACTATATGCTTGTACCTCTTGGTTATCAAACATCCCTATGACACTAAAGACCAAGCTACAAACCTCCCAAAACAAACTAATTCGACTACTCCTCGGTCTGGGGCCCATGACCCATCTTTTTGCAACCTATTTTGATAGTCTAGTGTGGCTCCAGGTAGAAAACAGAGTTAAGGAATTGAAATTGGGACTGACATTTAAAATTGTAAATGCAGCTTTGCCCTCTAGTCTGTACCTGACAAACTACCTAAAAAAAGTGAGCGACTCCCACAGCCACAATACAAGAGGAAGCTAGA